>NW_028277176.1:1213888-1517361 GCF_051122295.1 Plectrocnemia conspersa | reverse complement strand
ATTATTAAATTCTTCTTCTTTGCCGATTTGAATTGAAATAATAAATTTTGGTCGTAGCAGTTTTTCATGCGACCAATATCTGAATTATAATCTTGGTTTGTGGTTAATTGTGTTTTGGCCAAAAATAGATTAAACTTATCAGTCATCAATTTTTAATTAATTATATATTGAATTATATCATTTCCGTAGTAAAGTAATGATATGATAGATAAGTGCTAAATTATTTTCAGCGTTGATTGATACCATGAAGATAGCAAAGAATGTTGATTAGTATTATGAATTATTGACACATCGTTAATTTGTAATCAATTGCTAGTAATTACATAGTAATTCACACTTTTGGCTAATAAAATGACGTCACATATTGAAGTTTCCCAAAAAAATAATGTATAAATCATAAACGCATGAAAAATGCTAAATCATTTTTAATGGCGTATTTTAAAAATTTTTCAACACTTTTTATTTATCATTACGACTTTCTAGTGTGTTTCTGATTTAATTAATTATTTAACTACATTGTACGTTCAGTTCTTAATTGCTTTTTTATTTGACATGTACAAATTTAAAAAGCCTTCAGACATGCATAGTCTTCAATTATACATTTATATATGCAGTTAGTCCGTTAAATAATACACATTTTCAATAATCGATGTCTTAAATTAGGTCAGTTTTTTGCAAGCGTCGTTTTTTAAACAAACAATAAATATATTTTTAGTTAAAAGTAATTATATTGATTTTGGTGCAACTGACAGCTATCAAACAAACGTCAAACTTTCCAATCTTCTCCATTGAAAGGTTCTGAAGCAATCTGTTTCTATGACTCTTATGTCGGTTTATTGTTCGATTCTGAGACGATTCCAACTATGCCAGTTAATTGCTTGCAAGGTCTTTTATGGCTATTTTTTAATTTACTAGCAAGATTCCATTTCGATTCTTCTCTTTTAACTAACGTTAATTCAATGTGAATTGCTTCGATTTGCTTATAAGAAAAAGCTGCTAGAACAATCTACGATTATTGATCGGAAGTTATAATTATTTATTTATATATTTAACCCCTTTGCAACATATCCCTAAAAAATACAATTTATATACTTTTATTTAAAAATAAAGCTGAAATCTATTTTTTGACTAACCGTATTGATTTTCAAACCGATGTAATCTCGGGAATGTGGAATTCATACGGTAATTGGAGTTATCATTATCAATACAAAATACATTTTGTTGACGCGAGTCTAATGGATATCAATTCGGGGCAGTACAATTTATTATAAATTTAACTTTTATATATTCTAATGATTTTTAAAAATTGTTTAGTAAATAAATATAGCTGATTCATGCAAGTGGAATATTGTGTTTATAAGGAATTTATTTTGTACGCATTCTAGTGATTGACGATGAATGTAATCATTTGGTGTCCTGATAGGAGAATTATTTTTCTGTGCTATATATATTTATCTATATTATATGATCCGTATTTTAACCTCAATGTCAGTTTTATGTTGACAGATGGCCAGTATATTAATCAAGGTGTTTAAGGGTCAACCAACCAACTAATTAACAATCAGTAATTAAAACAAAATTATCAGCATTCACTATAAAATGATCGGCATTTAATATATGACGATCGATTTACAATAAATTATTTGCTGTCATTCGACAGACGTGATACATGTAAAAAAACGACGTTCGCTGTAACAGTTGCGAAACGTCCATTTGCTGTTCAATGAAAGTTCTAAAACTAATTATAGGTTTTCAAATACCATTATATTAATTCGTTTTTTGAGAAAATTTAAAAGAAAAACTAACCTTTCTATGTTTATTTTTATCAAATATTATGCTTATACTGACTAATTAAGTTATGTATACAGAACAATAATCTATTTATGCTGACCTATTCATTATTTATACTTACCATTACAGTAAAATAATACTGACCATTCGCCTACTAAAAAAACTGACTATTAAATTATTTAAATATTGGCCAATTAAATACAAGTCTTGATTTATTACGCTTTTAGCAAGTTTTTGCGACAACTCTTTTTTCACGCTTAAATGGGTGGTTCCGAAAAAAGTAGTTGTAAAGGTATTGATTGATCAAAAGAATCGGTATTTTCAAATATGCACCTTTTCAGAAATCATCAGTAAAACAATAAATAAGTAGTTGAAAATGTATAATGAATCTATTGACCGTGATTTCTGAACACGATTGCATTGTAATTTTAATTAATATTTTATGATAATTCATTGTAAAAAGCGCGAAATATTTTTTTCGTCTACGATGAAAAATCGCTGCAACGCTTTTAGTGGAATTCGCAGTGACTAACAATTTATTTATAATTTAAATTTAATTTTACAGCATCAGCGTAAAAATTGTGAATCAAAGTAGCTTGTGAATATTGTAAATAGCAATCGGCCTAATATTTAACCTTGAGGAATACCAACAGTAAATGATATAGGATTTGACAGATGTTTTTTAATTTTTTTGCCCAAAGATACTGGAAAGTTTAATATATTCGTAACAGTTGGCAAAATGACAACAAATTTGCAACAACTGAGGGATGAGTTGTTTAAGAATGAACTTTCATACATAAAATATTAAATTCGATGTTCGATGCGTAGTGATAATTTATTAGAATTATTTTTTATAAATAATTTTGTATTTTATTTATATTAACTAATGACTAATTGTAAAATGTTACAAAACAAATTAAAAACATGCATAAAAATTAGCGCACAAATAATAAAGTCTTCACGTATTGCAGTAGCACGTAATCGGTCATCAGCGCGTCGCTGTTCAGCTCAAATTTCAACTATTCAATTTTTTTAAAGTTTAAAATAGCACAGTTGACCCATAAATGGCAGCTAGAAATGTTTGGTTACACGTAGCAATGCGAAATATATTTTTATGTATTGAATTATAACAAATCAAATAATCTGATGAAAACTTACATTTAATTTTAACTATCGACTTGTATCTCGATTTTAAAGTTAACAGTGCTTTCATTAATCTCATAAATATAAATTGTATGTAAAAAGTAAATTGTATTTTTTTTTGACACCTAAAGTTCTATGAGTGTGTAAATATGATTAATCACTTTTTTCTCTTAAACTTTCTTCTTTTATTGTGTTGTTAAACTACTATGACGTATTAGGGAAACTTGTCATATCATAGTAGCCAAATATGTCTTGCTGTTTTTTTTAAGAATGTTAAAGACAAATTAATAAACTTCTTTGTTATTATTATTATTAAGTTTTTTCATCAGAGAGGGATCATAAAAGTGTAATCTACTTTCCCTAAATTCTCGTAATAGTTTGGGCTTGATTTAATTTTGATTAGGTTAGGTTTGGGTTTGAACAGCAAATGGACGTTTCGCAACTGTCAAATTCAATTTCATAAGCATTTTAGAGCATTATATAATTTTATTTTCGCTAGTAGAAATATATATAAGTAGTGAAAATATAACTTTGCTGAAAAATACACATTCACTATTACATTTATATGTCGCATGTAAATAAATAATGATTAGTATGTAAATGTATATATTTCTACACATGGAGAAGTTGAAATCATATGATTTTATTAATACCTGCCAGATAAATTGTATTTTCACTGGTATATACGTACCGATGAAAATGTATTCCAATATAACCCGAAAACATATTTTAAAAAATATGTTTTCGGGTTATACCCGAAAGCTTTTGGTTCAGAATCAGGGACGTCATTTCAGTTTTTTAATACTTTTATTTCATTAAGATTCATAGTATTTAATTAAATGACATTGATTTTTTTGGCCAAATTCAAGGGGGGGGGGTAAATGTCCCCACCTGCCCCCCTCCCAAATTATAAATTTCAAACCAAAATTCAAATTAAGAACAAAATAAACATAATTCACCTTTTACTTTCTATTTTTAAATAATTACCAACGCATTTTAAACCAATTAACGCATACATATACTTTCCAATTTTCTTAACAAGGCTCTTGAAATCCAGAAGTACTGCTTTAAATTTAGCATTACATATACCTATTGTATACTCGTGTGTTAGCTATATGTAAAGTCAAATAACTATATGTATATATTTATATTCTAATTTAATTATTTTTTTATGAATCTATAAGCTTGATAATAAATTTCTCAAAATTATTGTCAAGTTATTATTTAAGTGGCTAAACTAGATACCATTTGGAAACGAATTATATGTACTGGTGGCCAGAAATCTCCAAATGAGCATAAAGGAGGCGCGCTCAAAAGTAGCCTGGTGATTCATTGCTTTCGAACCAGATGCTATCAGGCCAGTCAGCGTCACACTGTCGCCTCGTATGTGGCCCCCTATCATGCGTACTCGTGTACTACATAAACACATTACTCCATGGAAGTCGACTGGCAAGTTTTGATTAGGCGCGTACTGAAAAAATCAGAACGTGTGGTCACCCCAGCTCGGTAGCGACACACTAATCGCACACGCACTAACACACTTTTATCATATCGTGTGCGTTTGTTTGTTTGTTTTTTTTGTCGCTCGTTTCTGTCTACGACGCGTTCTGGGGATTTCGACACTGAAAAAACAATCCTGTGACTCAGCGGATGATTAACTATGTATTTTTTTTCTCTAGAAAAACATTGATAAACAATAATAGTTATTCTATCGCAGATAGATTTCTCTTTTCTCTCTGTTAGATAAACACTGAAGTGCCTTATCAATGCCCTTCAATAAAGACGCTGATTTATCTAATATGTAGTATGTGTAATATTCTGAAATATAATGTACGTTTTGTTCAAATTATCTAGGTTTATAAATAAAGGAACAACAGTTGAAGTTCAATATATTTAAGGTGACTGTTTTGCATGACTAGATCGACGTCTGCGTTGCTTCGGCGTAAACTCCGTTGGATGTGAGTTCAGTGCTGAAGTCTAATGGAAGTTATTTTTCCATGGCAGCGTTGCGATTTTTGTACAATCATATTATCATTTGACTCCTTGACCGATCTACATAATTTGAGATGGATCTCTTCTATTGCACTTTCGCTACCTGCCGTCTAAGAAATCTTTTGGATTGTATTTAAAAATCTACACATACTTTCGTTATGTATTCCGTTCACAATAGATCCTTAGCCAGATCTTTAAAACGCCGTTTCTTTGCAAATGCAAGTGACAAATTCGATTAATTTTTAACTCATTTTGCTCTCACAATATATGTAACGTAAATCAATAAAAAATGAATTTATTATACTTAATATATTAGTACTATAGTATATTATTTTATATATATTAATAGATTGTATCAGTTATGGGTAAATATAATAGTTATAGTATTAAATTTTAAATTCGCTAATAAAAGTTCAAGCATATTAGGAGTACGAAAATACTATTAAATATGAATTTTAAGTCTTGACTAATAATATTTGATGATTGTATAACTATTTTATGGTATTGTTTTGCCACAAAGATAAATAATGTTATTGGCATTTTATGCAAAAACGCTATTTTATAGTGAAATATATAATTGCACTTTAGCTTAAATAGTTTTCACTATAAATAATACTTTGCACTACAATTTTTTTTTTTGTTAATTCGTTTAGATTAGGTTTTGGTTTGAACAGAAAGTGAACGTTTCGCAACTGTCAATATATATAAACGTAGACCGCATGCTAAAGTATTTATAATGCAAAGTATTACATTTATAGTGCAAACTATTTAAACTAAAGTGCAAATAATTCACAACCTATTTTATGTAACTTCAAAATATATTACGCATCAGTCTGTTGTATGCAATTAACAATAAAAAACCACTTTGCTGACTATTTGTAATAATTAAATCGATAAAATGAATTAAATAAGATCTTATTAACAATAAAAATGTCAAAATCAGCGTTTTTATTCATATGTATATGTTAGTTATATTATTCATGTAGCAAAAATCGTTTATAATGTACGCTTGCAAGACTGCGTACTGAGAAATTTATCTGAAGTATGACTAATTATATAAATAAATGTATTTTATATAATGAATCATATTTTATATATATATATATATATATATATATATATATATATATATATATATATATATATATATATATATATATATATATTGCGTCAAAGCAAAAAGCGTTTAAAAAACAATAAATTTTGCCAAATAATCTCAATTCTGAAATCTAAAATCAGTCCTTTCATGACGCATTTTAATAAAGCTGACTCACTTCTTCATTATAAATATTAAAAATGAGCAGCTGCAAAAAACATTAAAGCTAACCTTTTCATTGTTAGTAGCTTTAACTAATTTTTTTTTAATAATATAAAATATTTTTTGCCGGTAGTGAATCTAGAACGCGTGGTGAAATACAATCATATTTTATCGATACATATGCGCTCATTATCTTACGCTTCTCGTTCGTAAGGAGACGGCAACTATATTAACAGCATCTACAATTTTAAGCTCAGAATTCTGATGGCGTAGAATTTTTAAAATTAAATGAGGAACATATAAACCGAATTTTAACCAATAGGACGGCGCAAAATTGCACTCCAAAAATATTTTCAGCAACTCCGAGGTATTTTCAGTGAAGTTGCCAATAACTATGTTTGCAGTTATATTATGGTTTAAATAACGATGACTCTGTAATGTGTATATTGAACATTTATTTAACAAATTATTTTTAAAAATCAAGTGTGCAATTTTTAGCAGGTGTTGCAATAATACATCGTTTCTTATCTTTCTTTGCCTATAATTCAAATTTGGATCTGTTAAAATATGTATATTTTAAATAAAATACCCAGAATATTAAAAAAAACTTTAACGGAAATAAATACTTTATAAAAAAAAATGCTCCGCCATGATTTTATTGCTTTTGACTTGAATTTTTGACTTCTGAGAATGGGTAACTGTTTATTGCGCTCTCCTATTGGTCAAAATTCGGCTTAGAAATTCTTCATTCGATTACCACTTATTGTAAGTCGTAATATTGTACGATTTTATTGCTTTTGACGTGAATTTTCGACTTACATATAGTACATTATCATTAAATTAAATTGTCGACCGCATTTTTTATATTTAATGTTTAATATAAACAGCAATGGTCCAAATTTTTTTTTTAATATTTAATGACTTTTATACAATTCTACTCTTATTTGTAGCATGAAGATCATAACATTTGTTAATATTTATTTCCATGATATTTGTTTACCAATTATACATTTTTAAATGCATACATTTACATTTTCTAATTTTAAACATTCGCATTGGCTTTTTGCTAAGAGCGTTGAGATATGATTCATTGTATTCTCGGCGTAGTGTCTACTCAATGAATCACTTTTTAAGTTGCTAAGAGGTGGTATCAAGAATCCGTCAATACAGCTGCGAGTTTTAGAGTGCAATAGAGAGTCGCGATTGCGTCCCTTATTCGTACCCGTAAAGACCAGGATGTTAGCGCTTGGTAAAAAAATTTTTACACGAGCCATTCAGCTTCTATATGAACTTGTCAAACGCAAAGATGTTTTCGGCGATAGCTATGAGGAGCTAAGAAAATGTATGTGTGATGGTGTTAATTTATTTTGGTGTTCACCATATTTTTTTTTAAATATTCAATGGTTTAATATTTGCTTTTATAATCATGTCGATCGTGACTTTTTGGAAGAACATAGTACATATTAAATAAGAATCAGATTCTCCAATTAGTATTAGTAGTTTGTATGACCTGGATTTTATTTCGACTGTCTCAGTAACGTATAAGAAACAAATACGATATTCCCAAGAATAGGATAACGCGACATAGTTTAATAGCTATATTTATGATTATTTTTTTATGGTTTAGCGACATTGAGTAGGTCGTTTGATCTGTTGCTTCGCGTTTCAGCAGCTGTATCAGATTTTGCGGTGGTCCGGTCTGTAACCGACACCGTTGAGTGTGTGACTCGGTCACTGTGAGTGTACTAAGTAAGCCGCAGCGTTCCGTTATTATTTATCATCACTGCATAATGTGGAAACGTTTAAAATATATTAGAAAGATTATGGGAGAATTTTAATGGGCGAGAAACGGTGAGCGGCTGACGATAGGTAGTGATAGTATATGGTCTCATGGTAACATGTGAATTGCCCAATATGCGTTATAATGGTCTCCGAACACAATGCAGTGATTTAGAAAAGAAAATTTGGTATGCATTTATGACCATGTATAGTGGAAAGGTCGAATTTAGAAATTTTGAATGTATTCCCATGATAATATAAAGGAGCACGTAGTAAAGCAGTCATGTTAAACTTGTATTGCGTTGATAAATGTCACGTTGTAACATTTTCCAGAAAGCTAGCTAGACCCTGCGATCTCAGAGGAATTCTTCTCAAAAGAGTATATTATATTATTTTGCTCAAACAGAATTTGTATTTTAACTATCTAATCTAATAAGGCTTTAAAAATACTTTAGTTTACGATACAGTTCGTATTTTATATTTGCTTCTAAAAATAAGTAGATAATTTACGTTTGAATATCTTACTCAGTTTATCTTATGATCAATTTTATATATTGGATTAAATTCTCATTTATAGAATAAAACTCAAGATCTCAAAGGAAACATGTATTTAAAAGCTCAACTAGATTGCTCTTCTGATTTTATATTGAAAGGCTGCCAGATTAATATTCTTACTTCTCTTCGGTATATTTGTCACAAAAATCACATTCAACCACAAAAGAGTGATAAATCATGTATCGAAAGCTTTACACCTAATTGCGCGAGCCATCCAAAAACAATGATGTTTTCGGCGATAGCTTTGAAGAGCTGAAAAAATGTATCTGAGATGGTTCTTATTTATTTTAGATGTGCATCATAATTGTCTTTTATTTTTAATATATTTTATAATATAATTATTATTTGTATGATGGCCATTGTAACGCATTGGGTTCAGTCATGGTTATCACATTTGTTATAAATGTTTATGTGTGCATATGACTGCATGTTTGAGCTGACGTATATGCAGTGGCGTAGGTAGGATTTTTTTATACAATTATCTAATACAAAATCTGTAATTTAATGCATGTCTTCAATATGACAGATTTGACCCTCCCCTCCTCCAGCCACGCTACATACCTTCACTTATTACATGCATATAAAAAATGTTCAAGTTTGATGAAATATTTTCATATGATTCAAACAAATAATGAAGAGCATCTAGTGTAACTTCAACTTTTACCAATTCTAAAAAACCAAAGGCTAAATTTTCGGGCCGCGAAAATATATTTTTATCAGCATTTGTTAAACTGTTGCTTATTGTTTCCACGTATTTGACTTAGCTCTTAATTATTCGTGAATACATTTTTTTAAAAAAGGTCCTTCCATCGTGAAAACGCCGCCCTCAAGCATTTGCCGCCCGGGGCGTTCCCCTACCCCCATTGCTTCTCTAGTTACGCCATTGCGTATTTTTTTACTAGTGACGCATTGGAAATACAGAATAATTGTACTAAATAAATATTTTAAGAAAATCACCCAGTTACATCACGAATTGTCTCTCTATACAAAACCAGATTTTTGCTTAGAAACACGCTCGTGCTTTGAAATCTCGTACACAATTTTCACTTATCTTTGCATATATGTTTGTAAATAAATATGCATAATATAAAGTATATAAAATAAATTTAAATTACACGTGTAAATAAAATTGATCTACAAATGACTCTTTATATTATATTTATTTTTTCAACTCACTTTTCCTTATATTTTACTAATACTAGGATATATATGTATACACTTTACTGATATTTATGAACAAAAAAATACTACAATAACCTGTAAATAAATTTAGTCAAGGTTAAAACCATTAATAAAATATTTATTTTATCACTCGCAACTTACTTCATGCGTTAGTCCTTAAACATAGATTGAAAACATTAAAAAATAAATTAAAATTAATGTTATCAATATCGTACTTAGCTTATTGCGTGGCTTAGATTTATATACCATAATATCTTTATAGATAAAAATCAGGAGCGTGAGATAAATTATTTTTTTATTCTAATTAAAAAAAAAGTTTTATAAATGCAAGAAATTTTTCATACCCCTTCTGGGGTTCCTCCAATGACCAACGTTCTTTATTAATGACATAAATACAGCAGTTACAAATTCAAGTTTTCTTCTGTATGCGGATGATTTAAAATTATATAAATGCATTCGATCTTCTGCTGACTCCTCTCTACATAATGATTTAGTTTTTCTATGGAGTTGGACTTCGGTTTATTGTCGGAAAGTGCTATACTATGTCATTTTCTTGAACAAGTTCGCCATCAGTTTATTCCTACTATCTCAGTGGGAACATTTTGGCTGGAGAAACTTCTACTAAAGATCTCTCCGAATCACTTTTAAGAGCAAGCGGAGATTCTCTCTACACGTAAACGATATCAGGAATAAATCTTCCAAGATTATCGTTATTCGCGTATTAAAAAGCATTAATTTAATCGGCTTGAAGAATTTCTAACATTCATTAAAAATATTGATGACGTTTTGAAAAGTATGATATAGAAACATTAATCATTTTATGTGAAAACCCAAATTATATGACTATCCTCTCAACCGGGAAAACGATAGGAAAATCTATCAAATTGTAATATGCTATTAATAAAGTCAATGTGGTGTTTTTAGTGATTCTAATGTCATATTAATAAATCATAGAATAACCAAATACTCCTTCTTTAAAAAAGGTTCTTGATTTTCTTTTATAATATAATATTCAATTATAATATGTTATTGTATCCTAGCGTCTTTCTTTTAAAAGCGTTGGAATACAATTCGCTGATTTCTCGTAAGTTTTGTGTCGCTAAGCATATATTTAAAATACTGACGAGTTCTGTCGACAATAAAAAATATGTCGAGGAATGCTAGTTTTGGGTTCTGGAACGTTTTTGAGAATCACGATCACGACCTCTTTTGCTAGCCGTTAGATCCAGGACGTTCGCACTAGCCGACTCGCCTTTGGATGTCGCCATCCGGCTCTTTAATACGCTGGCATTGCATCTGTTTAATGTCAGATACGAGGATCTGGTCTATCAATTATATATTATTTTATTTTAATATATAATTTCTTTTTTTATATGTATTGTTTATTGTGTATTGAAATAATAACCATCGTGACGCATTGGGGTAACCTGGTCACGATGGTCTTAATTTAATTTAAATAAATAAATAATTTTATTATTGTTGTTTTAAATAAATACATGATTTATTGTCATTTCACGTTTTCGTGATTTATATAGTTTGCGTATCATTCATGACACACGTTGTGATAAAAATGTTAATTGGCTATAAATATATACAATATAACAATGGATGACACATTTATAGTTAGTCGGGAATTCATTGCTAGTGTACCTGAAATTGCAAATTGCAGGTCAATTTGATAATCAAATGCTTAAATGCAATTCGTATTGATTGAGTGCAAGTAACCGACTCGCTCTTGGCAATCAAGAAAACCGGAAAAACTCGATCGGGTAGATGACCCAACGTCGAATTATTGCTCCTACGGTCCGATTCACAATGGAAGAGAACATTTCAAAAAAAGTTGCCGAGGTCAGTTTTTGAACTCAGAATTAATTATTTTTTAAATTAAAATCGAGCCGGAAACGGAACAGATCTCTTTAATAATAAATAAGCCCAAAATAAGGGTCCATGTGAAAGCTTTTTTAGTGGGTACGCTTAGAAGCCTAATTAGCGAATCTCCCGGCGCTGGAAATATATTCGCCGAATCCCGAGTGCCCAATTATTATGCGAAAGTATATCGGTAGTGAATTGTCACAACCGAGAGACGAAACAATCGCAATAATTATCGTCCTTTGAATAAATTTGTACAGCAGAACTCGGTCGATTCGAATCTCTCCGAGTTGAAGATTGGACAGAATTGGGATAATTCGGTACTTGAATTTATAAACGATTGGCGACCGAATTAACTGCGTTTTGCTGTATTAATTGGGCGTCACGCTCTTTTAGTCGCCCGAAAGCGTTACACGTAGACACAATTTAAAATCGATTAATTTATTTCGTGCTAGTATATTCCACTCAAGACTCGTAGCTTTAATTAAACATCGACTCACCTAACTAGCAATTTAATAAATAGAAACCTTCGCAATGATCTCTAAATTTTATTATTTTTCAGATTTAATTTATGTGGCGAGCTATTGCTGGGGAGGAAGTGCGTGTATATTAATTTTTATTTGGTTTAAAAATGTGTAGTATGTATTCACAATAAAGATTATTATTTTGATTATTTATTAAGAGCAGCTGTGATTCTCGTTTGCTTTTCGGAATTTCTCAATAATTTTAGAATATCAGTATTGTGACTTATTTAATTCTTAGTATCTTATATTCTCACTATCGCTTCCTTCCTCTTCCGCCTGAGTGACTATACGCATCATTAAAGCATTTAAAACCCTGATCATTTGAATCGCGATCGAACCACTCCTCGATATTTTCAAAGCTTTTTAAATTTTCTATTAATCTGCATATTTTAGATAGAAAGCTTGCCTCAGCCTCTTCAGAATCTTATACATATATTTTTCCACCTTAAGAAAAATGTTACTGGTTTTAATTTAAACCATGATTGTGCTATTCCGTGTATAGTATTTCATTTCGACACTTTTTTCCATAAGCAAGTATTGAGAAGATCAGCACGGTAAAACAGTTTCATTGCTGATATAACACCTTGTTACATGGGTTGAATTAAATTTGTAATATTAGGCAGTAAAATAATTGTAATCATATGTTTGTTTTCAATATACTTTCATTCAGATGAGTATATTATATAATAGTATACTATACTGCTTTCTGTAGCAACCCTTCACTTTTAAAAAATCTCTTGGTTTGGTTTTGAAACAATCTTAAAAAAACTTAATCCATCCTTCTCTTTTTAGTTATAACAATCAAAAGAACGATTTTTTTATTGTAACATTTATTGTAAGATTTAATTATAGTTTTTATAATGAAGAAAATATATGTCACTGATTTCAGTCTGGTGTCTCATTACTTACTTAGTAGTTGTTAATTCTGTTCATCCAGTTGTTACGCAGTGGTCGTATATTTTATTAAAAGTAAAAGTTATTAGTGCAAAAATTCATAAATGCTTGTTAAACCAGTTAATATTTTACGTATGAATGCCTGCTCCGTATTCAACTTCTCTATAATATCAAATACTATATTTCATAAACGTAATATAACTCATTGTTAGCTGTCAGTAGCAGTTGCTTAATAATTAGGATAACAAAACGAAGCGAATCGATTCCTCTGGAAATGATCGTTTATATTAAGTTTATATATTTTATTAATTTATTCAGCTAGTACAACTAATTGTTTGAGCAGTTTAAAAGTTATTGTTTATACAATTTATTGTCAAAGAAGGAGCTAAAACAATGTGCGTCTTTTCAGCGTAATGTGTCCATTACTATTCGTCTTTTCATCACTTGTAACCATAACTGAAAAGCGGCGAATGCACAATGCGAAAGGTGACGCATAACCCTTTGCGTGCAAACTATGGGTGTCGGTGATTCATCGCAACAATAGCGATCCCTAAATGCTTCTTTGTGACGCGTTTCGATTGTCAAATCATCGACGAGTGCGCAGTGTCGCCGTTCGATAAATTTATCAAGCGCGACGTCAGCGATGCTGCACACCCGCCCGCCTGAATTTTGAAGTTTTGCGTGAACTTGTTGCGACCGACGTGAATGGAAATAAAAAGTTTCGAAGAGAGTCGCCATGTGGGTCGTTTTCGGTTTAACGCCCCAGCGTTTTACTCCTTTTTCGCGTTTTATACATTGCGAAGAACTCGATTCTTGGTAGGACGTGTAAAAACGTGTCAATAAAATACAAACGAGAAGATAAAAGCGATGTTATGTATTTGTTACGCTTTTATTTTATTCTATTTTCTATGCAGATAATAAATATGCACAATTGAGGATTTAAAGGTAGCGCCAATACTAAGAAAAATGATTAAATATATATATCGTTCATTGAAAATCTTTTTCTATTTATTCTTTGATAAATAGCTTGATTTTTTTATTCTTATTTAAAACTTCTTAGATCTATGTTTATTTAAAAAAAACATTAGACCTTTTATAAGTTGATTTCTTTCTTCAAACCAAACGTTGTTTATGCCTGGTAGACTGAAATTCGAAATATTTCCTGGAAATCTTCATTGATTTTTTCATGATTTTCTATGATTCGTATGTTAAAGACCAGAGCTGCTTAATTTCATACACGTCTATTTGCAGCACTTACAAGAGCTTATATATTTTTTATTTAGCTATTTCATTAGTATGACATTTATTAATATTATGTTATCTGATCGGTGACAGTTGTTTCCGTTATTTTTATTTTAATAATTATTTATTAAATTAATATATTTTTACATAGACAAATATTGAATACACGCAACAACAATAAGTTTAAAACGGGCCCTTCATAATTTTAGGCACTGTTCTTGAGGTCTAAAAATCAGAACCAATGAAAGAAATCGAGTAGTACATTGAGCAAGATGTTTCTATATATCCTCAAAACGCTCTAATTGTAATGACAAATAAATGTAGACAATCCTAGTTAATTTTTCAGGCATCACAAAGTTAAAAAAAAATATGATATACACCCTGGCCTCGAATAACACGGTCATATGGCTCCACAAAAACGCCGGGTTATACAAATCCGTGTTATACGAGGTTTGAAGTTCATACAAAAATAGGGTTTGCGTTCCAAGAAAAAATCTAAATTAGTTAATACCCTTTAATTATTTTATATTAAATAAACAAGCAAAAAAATATACATTTTAATATTTATCGATTTTTTTTAATATGTAACATATAATAGATCATTCATTCATCATCGCTATCACTTAAAATTCTATATGTTCGACTCTTTTTAGAGATCGGTTGTAAGTTTTCGGAATTTTTGGATTTGACCTTTAAAAAATCTGTAATAAGCGATTGTCTACTTTTAGCATATAAATCTTTATGCTTTTTTTAAAGTTGTCTGCACCGAAGTTCAACTTCCGAGTAGTGGCCACACTGCCACAAATTTCATATGCTGTCCGAACGGTGGCCTTGAATGACGTCCGCACGGCGGCTGCTGTCACGTACAGCTGGCATATTTGCGCGCGATCGAAAAATGTGCCAAATAATCGCAATTTTTAAATTGTCATATTATTAAAATTACGCTACTGATAATTATAAAAGTTTGTGTGGGCACTCACCTATACAATATCAGTGAAAAATTTTCGCTCGTAAATATTCAATTTACGCGAAATCTTTGTCGGATTTTGCAAAATGCCATAAGGCATAAAAATACGAGCACCACATCTGTGACTATGCTAGAATTTGTCGCCATCGATTTTAAATAAGAATTCGTTATGGTGTGACATTTATATAAACCGATCTAGGAAAATACATAAGGATATTCGAAACAATTTTTTTTAACAAAATCAAGTACCACTAATTATTTTTTAATTATTTAATTTTATATGAAAAAAATATAATAACGATATCTGTTAGAAGAATACACTATCAAAAATATAATTAATCCCTTTTGGTGCCCTAAAATATTCAAAGATGTCAGTAAGATAAGCATGTGGTATTATAACTTGACTACGTGACCACGATGCAGCGCACGTCATGCGTGTTGACCATAGGACGCCTACGCGCATACTGAAATTGAATCGAGCTACTCGTTCTATCTCAGTTTGCGAAAAACCATATCCTTATCTCTCTCACTCTCGTCACTTAACACGCAAGAGAGCGAAAGGGGAAGTATCTCACCGCTCGCGCTCGAAAGAGCTGCTCTGATTTCGGTCCGTTTGCCGACAATGTACTGAAGTGCTCAAAGCTGGCCATGTCGACTGAATTACCCCCACTTTACCTTCCGTTCTCGATAACTTCGGACAACTTCCGAGAGATTTTAGACCGAACTCGACCGAAGTAACCCACTATATTCTCCGTCCTTGGCCAACCTTGGCCAACTCCCAGAGAGTGTAGTGCAGGCATTACGTATTTCGTTATAAGGGGTCAAGATCTGCTGTAATCCCTTCTTGAACTTCAAACTTCTTTTCATTATAGGATAATTTTCTATAAAAAATGTTACAATTTATTAGCCAATTTCAAGCCGTTATTTGTTGTTTTTAATTTGAAACATTTAGCTACTTTGCTGCAACTGCTTTCTGAGTCATAAACTATGGTAGTTTCATCTAACATTTATTCTTCTAATTCTTTTTTGATCAACGTACGATCTTCCAATATTCTCCGATATCTTGAATATCCATATCATGAAATCCTTCTCCAATAATACCACGACAAATGTTAATTATTCTTTAGTATTCATCTTCTATTTGTGGTACAGCATTTTTTTCAGCAGGAATTTAAAGTCGATTAATATATTTCTTTAATGGATGCAGAGACCATATTGATACGATTTCGAATAGAATTTTTTTCAAGCTTTTGTAACTTAAATTCTCATCTTGTAGCGCGATCCATATGTTGTTGTATTTTTAATTGTTGTTTTTTTTTAAACCGTGTTATATAAAGCGTGTTGTACAAAAATATGCCACAATTCATCAACAGTGTTATATAAAACCGTGTTATACGAGGCTTTGGTGTATTTAATTAAATAACATACATTTTTCTGATCAAATTCTGAAAAACCAAACAAAATTTAATTCCAATAGACGCTATCTTGCTTGGTGAATTTTTTGATAAGTTTACTGTTATTTTGTAATGTAAGATTTTCATAGAATATATATCACAATGATAGCAAAGTGGAATTATTAAATATTTTATGTTCAAAATTAGAGTTAGTCAATTTACAGATATTGATGTACTATTTCACAATTGAAATTGAAGAAACACTGGCAAACATTATATAGTTGATTTATAACATTTACTTTGTAAAATACTAAAAGTTGCATTTATTATAAATTTACTAAGAAATAAGATACATATTGTCTTAATAGTTTTTGTTACTGTATTAATAAAATAAAATAATTTTATTTTTCTGTCTTTGAATCGCTTTAAAAACTGATTATAATTTTGTTTATAAGACAGTTTTTTATTAATGTAATAATATCGGCTATATATTGCTTAATGTGCAAATATATTAAAAGAACAGTTTGTAAATTAATAAAAAAAAATTAAATTAATATTATAACATGTTTTTAATAAATTATAGCTATATTTTTAACTTACTTTCAATTATGTGTTATATCGCAGTGCAAAATGTGATCGGTCATTCTGATAACGATAATAATTTAACCTTGAAAACTCAAGCGGCAAGTGCTCCCAAAACGCCAATCAAAGTTTTATGCATAAGATATGTTTTTTATATATATATATATTATGTATGAAAAAAATAATATCTTTGTTAAAATATTCAACGTCAGACATTTGTGAACTCGAATAACCCAACCGTATTTTTTTCAATTTCGACGCTAATTCACATATGGTTGATCTTATAATTTATGCCTTCTTTAAAAAACTCATTAGGTTCTTGTTAAGTTGCAGTAGCAAAAACCGACGATTTAATGGATATGAATCCACTTTATGATTCAAATTCAATTTCCGACCGAATTAAGGTCATTTTTTTAACAACTTTCGGTTTAACCGACACCTAACTGCGATCGACTTTATCAGTAAGTAAATAGTATTATCGAAATATATCGCGTACTTGTGCGCTCACCGCAAGTGTTCCCGCATACGTCGGTTTCCCTTTTCCTTCTTGAAAGTGGCCAATTAAAAATTCTTATCGCCGTAGAAAACCGCAAAATTTCTCGGTAGACTGATGCTAAAATTATGCCACGTGTCTCCAAAAGTCATCGGACGTCGATTGAAGCGACGGCTGCAGAATTTTAAGTCTTCTCGCCAAGGCTGTCTGTCTGAGAGTGTCCTTTCTGCTTGGAACGATCCGCTCGAACGATCAAGCTTTGAATTACTTTATAAAAATTATATTACTTATTGTATTGATATTTACTTCGTCAAAAAATACAGTTAAAGTAAAATACCCAAAAATTTTGCGCTATTATACGGCACGTCGTACAAAACGCGAATCGTCGAGGTCTAATGATAAATCTCTATTTACGCAGTTGCAGCTTTATCCATGTTGACCTACAGATGTTCCACTAATTCTATGCAGTTCTTGATGACTGATCTAGATGAACGCTTGCGTCACTGTCTCTTACGGTCGTTATTTTCAGATTGTTACTTCGCTATATGAAAAAGACGCTTATTGCTTCATTGTTCCGAAGCCTGGCCTAGTATATAATTATTCAATTAACGAGGGTACCCAAATTTGAGTGTAAAATAACAAATCTTCATTGTTATCTACCGTAATTATAAGTTTCGAAGCAATATTGATCTTTATCTTGTAAGGTGGCACATAAGTAGCTATTTAAGATGTTTTTCATTCGAGTGAATGTTTTAGAACACTTTCATATTTAGAGACAATCGGAAAAAATCTGAGATTAAAAGATAATATATTATTCTGACACATATCATACAGAAATATGTAATGGCCTTCTTCATACCATAAATTTTAAGTGAAAGCAGAAACATAACTTTTAATGATCCTTCGTTTTAATATATCAATGAATGTATTATTTTAGTAGCAATACGAAAGAATCCTTCAAAATTGGACTGAATTCCTTATAAATTAAAATGATCGTAGGTCTTCAGCTAAATTTAAATTAAAACTAAACTATCTAGTTTGAAATATGTAAATTATTTAGTTATCTTTAAAATTATTTTTAAATATTAATTGAATAATTTTATAATTTTTTCCAATAGGAGAGCTCAAAAAAGAATGATCCCTTCTCAGAAGTCCAAAATCCACGCCAAAAGCAATAAAATTGTGTCGGCACCGTCATAGTAGGAATTCTCGCTAATCTAGCGTTCTTATTACGACTTTTATAATAATATTAAAAATTAAATATGGTACATATAAACCGAATTCTGTCCAATAGGAGAGCGCAAAAAACAATTATCACTTCTCAGAAGTCAAAAATCCACGCCAAAAGCAATAAAATCGTGCCGTCGCCGTCGCAGTGGGAACGCTCGTTACCGAGCGTTCCCACTGCAACGGCGCCGACACGATTTTATTGCTTTTCACGTGAATTTTTGCCTTCTGAGAAGTGATAATTGTTTTTGCGCCCTCCTATTGAACAAAATTCGGTTTGAATATACTTTGACCAATACTCTTATATCAAACGTCCGTAGTAATATCGGTAAGCATATTTTTAAAACATAGTGTAATATCAGAGTGCAGACAAACTATGGAGCAATATGCAAGATACGACGTCTGTAATTCTTTTTCCGCTAATTTTTCACTGAGAGATGAGTTGGCTTAGTTTGTATTTTGAACTTGACCTAATGAAAGTTCTAAAACTATAATTAGTGAGTTTGGTTAATTCGTGTATTTGGGTTTGAACAGCAGATGTATGTTTCGCAACTGTTAAATTGATTTCATAATTTCACTAGCGCCTATCAGTTTGATGATATTTTCGTTAGAAAAAAAATATATTTACTGGTGAAAATGTATTTGAACTTCACTAGTGAAAATATAATATAAATGTATTTGCCAGATAAAATATATTTTCGCAAGAAAAAAATATATTTATTGGTGAAAATGTATTTGAACTTCACTAGTGAAAATATAATATAAATGTATTTGCCAGATAAATATATTTTCACTGGTAAAAGTATATATTTACCGGTGAAGATGTATTCCGATATGATTCACTAAGATTACTAATTTAAAAAAATAGTTTCAGGTTAAATTCAATACTATTTTTTTAGATTTTCTTTGATGGATAAACCAGTAGGTAGAGAGGGGGGGGCAAAAGTTGGCCAGTCTGTAGTATTTTTTTTAATATTTCCATTTCATTAAGATTTATAGTATTCAATTAAATGAAATACATTTTTTTTTACCAAATTTAAGGGGATTTTTTCCCTTAATTTACAATCACAAACGTTTTGTTTTATATTCTCATTTTATTAATTATCTAATAACTAATTATAAACATTAAAATGGTTGCATGATAAGTATGTCTGTAAAATTATTTATATTATTTAAAAAAATTACTAATTTTTATCTCCCAGACACGATAGAAATTGAAAAACACAAAGGTTCATATGTAATTTGATCTCTCGGGTATTAGTCCACTATCGTGCTGTTAAAATAAATAAGATATACCGCATTGTAAATATTGGAAATATTTAGGCATGCCCTTAAAGATGAGATACGCATCCATGAAACTTAAGATGAACTCTCAATCTTCGCTGCATAGCGTTAATTGGCATCGGTTTAAAAGCGCATGACGAAAAGCTAATAATTCACGAGCTACCGGTTTTTCTTTCATTGCAAACACACATATGTGCGTGTACCTTGAGCGACCTTGAACAGTTTCCTGCCGCTGCCGCCATTGCGATCGAAGTCTCACGAAGCGAAGGCTTTCGCTATCGGAACTATCTCTGAGTCACGAGACGAGAGATTCTCGCGTCTCGTGGACCGTGAATCGGCAGTCGACGCCTTTTTATCGCCGATGCCGGTGACCCTAAATATGCGTCCTACCGCTTCTTGTGCATGTGTGCGTGCGTCTGAAGCGACCCTTGACCTCTGGCGGTCCAGACGCCCCCTCCTACCCCTAGACGGGCTGCTATGGAACGAAATCTGAGACTAACATGGGAAAAATTGAATGAGTCTATGGCGGCGGAGTTAAAATTAATTGTAATGTAATAAAAGTCAGATGTCTGGGGTTTCGGCTGCGACCTTTCAGTAATGAAATATCAAACTACTGTATATATTTAAGAATATACTGACTTGGTATACTGGTCCTTCATGAGGTGCCAGATGAAATATGAGAGGTTTGTGCGGTAGACTTAAACCTGTTTCATATTACCTTTATGACAGAAAACTCTATAATAGCATGTTTATACTGCTACAGCGGCTCTCAATTTATATTATGTATTTCCGCAGAACCCTAGTGTGATAATATATTGCTATGTACATATATATGTATATATGAATTATGTTATCAGTCAATGTGGAGCGTAGTATGCGTAAGACGCAGGTCTTCTGGTGACGCGTCACTAGTGGCGCTCTAATGGCGTTGATAAAATATACACATACTGTGAAACAGGCTCTTCAATGGCACTCTAGGAGCTCAACTGACCAAAGTTGCACTCGATGACGACCCAAATGTAACGGAATTTCGAAGATTTTAAGACTCATTGAAAATTATCTTCTTTAACCGCAGCATCTCGATCCACTGTTATTAATCTAATGTTTTTTTTATTATTTTCTTTCACAATCATTTGATGTACATTGATGTATAAGTGGACATTATATACACATATTTTGAAAAGGCGTTTGATAAAATCACGTTTTACTTGTTATAATTTAAAAAATATATATAATTTCGGATTTTCTGAAGGTCTCTTGAGATTATGCTCAAAATATTAGACCGATAGATCAAGTATGATACTTAATTTCAGAACGATATATTAACTATACTGGAGTACTGCAACGATCCAGCTTGAGTCACTTTATGATTATAGTATTTATTAATGACGTAGAGACGGCAATGAATCACACATTTTTTTATTAAAAGCGGATGACTTGAAAATTTTCAAGAAAGTCCAGTCGATTTTGTACTCTGTCTATCCTTATTTCCTGTTTTTAATTATTTATATTTTATTTATATTGATAAATGTGTTATGCTGTTGGCTATCGTGTCAGGTCACAATAGTCTTAATTTTTTTAATAATAAAAAAATAATCATTTATCTCGTCGGCTCGCTACGCCATTGAGTTACGTTATTGATTCGACTGTGACACATGTTGGCCGCCAAGGATCTATATATTTTTGTAGTCTTTTAGCAATTCCAAACATTTCATGTTCAAAATATTAAAGTTAGCTATAGTTTTTTCCCAACAAAAGCGCATGTAATTTGGCAAACTCTCATAAAACAATATAATTTCATTATTTAGGTTAGCACTAAAATTATTTAATTTTATATTTTTAAGAAATAAGAAATAAATATGTAGGGTATAAGTGCGTATAAGTAGGGTATAAATATGTATGAATGGAAAAAATTTAATAAGTAAATTGCTGTGGAGTTTAAATTAATTATATATATATATATATATATATATATATATATATATATATATATATATATATATATATATATATATATATATATATATATATATATATATATATTATATTATATATATATATATATATATATATATATATATATATATATATATATATATATATATATAT
Source organism: Plectrocnemia conspersa (assembly GCF_051122295.1). Classification (NCBI taxonomy): domain Eukaryota; kingdom Metazoa; phylum Arthropoda; class Insecta; order Trichoptera; family Polycentropodidae; genus Plectrocnemia; species Plectrocnemia conspersa. Next base: position 1,495,076 of record NW_028277176.1, on the reverse strand, counting down.
ATATATATATATATATATATATATATATATATATATATATATATATATAAATATATAAAATATACAAATGGGTACTACAGGAACTGATCGAAAAGCATGTTTTTTAAATCCTGTTTTTCATTAGTTCTCAGAGAAAATTCTCGAATATTATCAAAAGAAGTTTCAAAACTTGCTCCGATCATAAGGAAATCATATTGTAAAAAAATAAAAATATTGCCTTATTTTTCGATGACTTATACCCTACATATTTATACATATATATATATATATATATATATATATATATATATATATATATATATATATATGTATAAATATGTAGGGTATAAGTCATCGAAAAATAAGGCAATATTTTTATTTTTTTACAATATGATTTCCTTATGATCGGAGCAAGTTTTGAAACTTCTTTTGATAATATTCGAGAATTTTCTCTGAGAACTAATGAAAAACAGGATTTAAAAAACATGCTTTTCGATCAGTTCCTGTAGTACCCATTTGTATATTTTCCCCCTTTTCTATGGCATTTAGATTCTGTAAAGAAAACCTTTAAGTATTTAAACAGTTGCTAATGTATAACCATTATCAGTTTTTCTCAATATGTTTCATCAAAAGTTAATCGGGGGTTTTGAATAAAAAAATTAATATCGCCAGTAATACATATCTCGATTCATAGCCTTACAGTTCTCTGACTAACAGTACCCTCGTCAAATCCCAAATGTATGTTTCTCATGACCTGCGCCACTTTGTGTTTTAGTTTTAAATTATACAAAAAACAATACGTAAATATGTTTGTAATAGCTTTAATAGCTTTATTCGATATTAATATAAGCAATTGTATCAAAAAAAGCATTTATCAACTATTGAAATCGATAAATTTAGGGAAAGTCTTGGAAATTTTAGCAAATAATCAATGCTTAGACTTGTTCAAATATCGCATTAAAAATGCATTAGTGTATTTCATATTTAAAATACATTGTATCTTAAGTAATATAAATCATTACCTTTGTAAAAAATATTTTTAATTATTATATATGTAAAGCAAGCTTATATCTTTACTGTTTTACACTCAATTAAATGATTAGCTAATAAGATTGTTTAATTACGTAAGAAGAACATATTATTGGACTATATTATATTAACAAAATTGTATGTCTTACTGTCTATTATATTCAATCAATTTAGTGATGTTAACTTTCTTTTCATGATAGAATATACATATATTTTTTTTCTGAAAGAAACATACATCTTCTTCCAGAATCGAACTTTGAAATTGCGAGGATTTTTATAAATGAATAATTTATCATCATAAAACTATAACAGTGTCAATTTTTTTGAACTAAAATATTGAAGTAATAATAACTATTGGGTTTTCAAGTCAGATATAATATAAAAATCTTATGAAATTAATATTATATACATATGGCAAAATCAAAATAAATATCAGTATTTAATTGTCCACGTTATTATCTATTTTTTGTGTGAATATTTTTGTTTGATATTATTTGGATTAAATATTTGCATTTAATTTTAATGATAAGTTTTTAATATGCTCAGAAGATAATCTCTTAGATCTTTTTCAATGTATAAAAAAATTGGTTTTGAATTTGAGTATTATCTGGTTTTGTGTTATTATTATTTTTTCCTATTTTTTAGCTGTTTCCTTCTATTTAGATATAGAAAAAATGTAAGGATAAGGGGTTACATATTTTTACCAGATTAAAAAATGCTTTGCGTTTAATTTTAATAAGAAGTTTTGCATATGATCACAAGATAATGTCTTCGACATATTTATTGACTTTTTTTGCAATCAAATATTTTATTCACTCTATAACGTCGAATATCCTTTTTCTTGCTGTTCCTTCATTGATGAAGATCCACGTGACCCACTTACCAGCTGTTCCACGCAGTCACTTTCCCTGTGTTTTATATGTAGGTACATACATACATATATCCATAGAACGAGAGGATTTTCTTAGTACATATTCACCGACAGCTGTTCTTGAATATCCAGCTTTTCTATTCTGGTGTCAATAAAATACGAACGATAGGAATGTTACGATGTTTTTTATTCAGAAGATTAGAATAAAAATCTACATTAGGGCATTTAAAAGTAGTATATATATACATACATATAAAAAACAATGACATCTTTAACGTAGTTTTAACTCTAGGTAATTAATGGGATTTTTTAAGCATCAAAAATATTTTATTACTCCATACATTTTCATGAAAATATCGTTTTATAAATCAGTTTATCTGTAACAAAATAGCAATCGATAATCTCAGTAAGATATTACATATATGTATAACGCTAGAAGTAGATTGTTTTAAGAATGTATCACTAATTAAGCAAACTAATTAATATTATAATATTTAGCCGGCGAAAATGGGAATATTTATGATGTCCGTATGCTATCAGTTAGTTATAACATGCCATACTTATGTAATCTGTGAGCATTATCTATTTGAGCGTCTACTTTATAACGTGTATAAAAATATCTAAATATCCACTGCACAGATTTTTATCTTTTTAATATATTTAAACAGTGAAACATATAACCCTTCTTGCCGATTTACATGCGCAAACACAGCTATTTTTGGTTAATAGGAGAGCGCAAAAACAATTACCAAATCGTGGTGACGGCGCCGCCACAATTTTATTGCTTTTGACGTGAATTTTTGACTTCTGAGAAATGATAATTGTTTTTTGCGCTCTTTTATTGGCCCAAATTCGGTTTATATGTTCCTTATTTAATTTGAAATATTATTATAAAAGTCATAGTATGAACGTCAGATTACCGGACGGGTCAAATTTTGGTTTAGATGTGCTTCATTCGACTCTCACTTATTGTAAGTCGTAAAATTGTTATAAAAAGTCTTAATATGAACCGCCACACTTAATGCGCCACCACGATTTTATTGCTTTTGACATGGATTTTTGACTTCTGAGAAGGAATAATTGTTTTTTTACGCTCTACTATTGGTCAGAATTCGATTCTCAGCTATTGATATAAAAATAATGAAAATACAATCTTATTGAAATCAAAATATTATTTTTTAGGGAGCCAACTTTTGCCTCATCTGGATAAAGCTAAAATAACGTCCATGACTAAAAGCTCTTATTATATGTTATAAATCTTCATCTCAATAAAAAATAATAGATTTTAAGTGCTGAATTAATTATTTATATATAACATGATAAAAAGTAACGTAATTAGTCAATTATGGCGACCACACACAAAGGCCCTTATTCTCAAAACTTGCGTTAATTGACTGTGACCAAAATGATCATTCATCAATAAGGTAACAAAACAATAGCGTAAAGGATGGAATACACAAAAAGACCAGAAAATCATAAAAGTAACACCGACTTTTATTCTTACTGTAAATTGAGAGAATATTTCTTTGTTGCGAATCGGTGACAGATATAATAAATCACCGGATCCACAAGATTCTTGTTGCAATGCAATACGACCTTGGACAATGCCCATCAAGCGAATGTCGCTTTCTAAAGGCGTATACTTATTTCGCTGGATGATCGCTGCATAATTGTGATTGGTCAACAAGCTTTGCAGCCTGGATTCCGATGAGTAGAAGGCAGCTTCTCCACCACCGCTCGGAGAATATACTGTCGCTTCCACATCAATCAGAATTCTGAGAATCGTCCACTGACATCATCCCTCTGCCAGCTTTTCCACCACCGCTCGGAGAAAACATCTCGCCATTTATCGTCTGTCGCAACATATGTAAATATAATGTGATAAAACCAGATTATAAGTGTCTCACTGGTTACGAAGTCACACCCCTCAGTGTTCTCAAACTTTAAATATAACAAAATTGCAATTAAATCTTTCAATTTATTTTTTACTGTATAATTAACTAATTACGTGACTTTTCAAGTCCTTATAAATCTTATAAAATGACATGCAGCAAATTATGCTATGTTGTAAATGTAATATAAGCTCGTAAAAAATCATCATAGCAAGTGTTTTATTAGTACAATATATTATATAAATGACCGTTTAAAATGAAATGTATGTGCCCATTACAATGCTTCTCGCGCAAGATTGTTATCAGATTATTTGAAAGTCTAGTGTTAAAATTTTTAATTCTACACCTGCGAGAGATAATGTACTGTATTAGAAATGGTGTTGATGACATCATGTATTTTGTTGTGTTTTTTCAATGGTTAAAAAACTAATGTTTTTAACGGCTATATTTTTGTTAAGTATAGTATCATTCTATTTATAAGTTTGCGATCAAAATCACCGCAAATTATCCTAATCCCATTAAACGCAATCCTTATTTAAGAGGATCGCAAGCATTAAGCGAATGACTACCGTTCTATAGATAAACCGTATCTAAATAATCACTGTAACGTCTTAATTAACTGAGCAACGCTTTTATGTTATCTATAAAGTAAATCTAAACTTATAAACAAAAACCGCAGATTTAGAGTCGTTCTTGCTTTCGATAAGTTTCAAAATTGCACCTCACGGCATAATACCGACTTATATGGCGCTGTGTTATAAAATGTGGTCCGATTTGGTCTATTGATCAATTTCGAGTTTTCCTTAAACGCGATCGGCAAGGTTGTCGAATTACGAAATGCTCTTTTCGCACCATGTGTTGGTAATAGCGATTTTTTGAGTTATGGCTCTCCGCGACTATCGCACAGCCAACATCTGCTCGGTTGTGGCGTCGAAAACAGCGAAAGTCCATATTTTACCACTTCGGCGTAATAATCGAGGGCGCAGATTAGAAATGCGTGACTTTTACCGACGAACGGAAGATGATTTACTTAGATTTTGTCTTGCGATAATTTGGAAGCGGCCTCAATTTATAATGTGGATGCATATGTGCGATTTCGGTAAAACAATGAAGCACATCTTCGCACGTTCTTAGTCAGTGTTTGGTTATTTTTTGCATGTTTGCTTTATTACTCATTCCATGGAAACAATGGTAAAACATTGCAAAATCGATCGAGATCGTCATATTTCGATAATGATGCACAAAGACGTGATAATTGCTGTGTTGCAAAATTGCTTATACATCATTGGCATACTGATTAATTAATACTACATTATGCTTTTTGTGGTTATTCAAGATAAAAATAATAGTAAAAGAATTACTGAAAGAATTAAGTAGGATAGGTCTATTTCTTATGATGAAATCATCCATATATAAACCTCAATGATTCAATGAGTCTTATTTCACCGGATGAAGTTGGGTGACAATGACGTCGAATTTGACCATAAAATACTATAAATATGTAATAATACCATAAAACTATTGCTTCATAGTGTATTTGCACTTCAATATTACATTGTTTTAAAAATATAATGACTATTCTTACCGATTTTAATACAGACTTTTGACGTGAGAGTATTGCTCAAAGTGTATTCAAACCGAATTTTGATCAATAAGAGAGCGCAAAAACAATTATCACTTCTCAGAAGGCAAAAATTCACGTCAAAAGCAATAAAATCGTGTCGGCGCCGTTGCAGTGGGAACGCTCGGTAACGAGCGTTCCCACTGCAACGGCGACGGCATGATTTTATTGCTTTTGACGTGGATTTTTGACTTCTGAGAAGTGATAATTGTTTTTTGCGCTCTCTTATTGGACAAAATTCGGTTTATATGTTCCTTATTCAATTTTTAATATTAATATAAAAGTAGTATAATTTATAATATATACATATTCTTCTTCTTCTTCCACGGCGCTACAACCGGTGATCGGTTTTGGCCTTTCCACCTAATTTATTGTAGGGCTTCTAGATATATCTTGAGTTTTAGTATTTCTTGCGCTATTGTTTGCATTTTTCCTAGTTGTAATATTGCACATTCCAGCTTCCAAAATTGAAGTCCAATCGTTTATCTAGATTTCGATCGTCTAGGTCATTATGAATCGGGGCGGATTAATTATTTCTTTGTGATTTTTTCATAACTATTTGGATTTATCCACGTTGGGTGGTTTGCTCCATGATAGAAACCCTCCTCCTTTATCCGGGCTTGGGACCGGCAAGAGTGCAACATATCTACACTCCAGGCGGAATATGTAATATATATTACACAAACACACACATATATATACAATAAATAATAAACTTTTCGACCATCGTGACGCATTGGGGTAACCTGTTAGGTCACGATGGTATTAATTTAATGTAAATAAATAAACACATTACAAATAAATTATAAAATAATAGAACAAGTAAAATAAAATGATTCTACGACAAGGAATAGTTTTTGTTATTATTATTATTATTTAATATTTACTAAGAGTTAATATTGATATTTTATTAATTATATCTTATTTATATTTATTAATAAGTATTTAATAGTAATTATTATTATTATTATTTAATTATTACAAACAATAAAAACCAATCACAAAAACAGTTGACAATATTAAAACAGTCGAAATAACGTATAAATATATTCACAAGTATTTACAAATCACAATTATCATTGAAATATTGATGACATAATTTAATTTCGATTTATAAATTAAAGTATAAAAAAACGAATTTCCACGATGCGTTTGTGCTAACCCTAAAAGTGGTCTAAAGAAGCACGATCGAAGAATTAAGGCGTGACTTTATAATTATATATACCACTGTTTCATCGCAAATTCTATAAATAAAATCACTGAAATCGTTTACTAGGAACTCAAACTGATTTTTAAAACATATATTGCCAACTTTTACCTTTCCGTTTCTTTAAAAAACGAAGGTTTTAACGAGCGCATCATATCATGCGCTTGGCGTTGAAAGGATTAATCAAATTTTGATTCTCATGTCATTCAATTCTCACTTATTTTTAATCGTCATATTGTTATATTAAGTCTAAAAAGGTAATTTAATGAAATCAAGATAATAATAAAACAACCACTGACTGGCCAACTTTTGCACCCTCTGAAAAAAGCTGAAATGACGTCCCTGACTAGAAGCTCATTATATGTCCTAATCTTAGAAAGAGTCTAGATTTAATTTATTTAAAAATCATATTTAACCCTTTATGTGCTAGGTGCAGATAAATCTGAATCACCATGAATGGCTCTTAGGCTCGAAATTCAGATTTATATTTCAAACGCTCAATAAAAAATAGTACATTTTAAGTGCCAAATTAATTATCTAAATATAACTAGATAAAAAGTCACGTAATTAGTCAATTTTATAGTAAAAAATAAAGTCTAAATGACTTAATATTAGTGGCAAATATAGATGCAGGATAGAATAAATCTTAAAGTATTATAGCTTACAGTATTTATAATTGATTAATTCCGTGATTTTTATAAAAAAATATTTCAATACTTAAATGGTTATGCCTTTTTATACCTTATAAAATGGTTATGCCTTTTTAACAAACTTTTTAAAACCAGGGAATTATGCTCAATTGTACCTAACCCAAATGAGTTAAAGAATACTTTAAATTAATTTGCTTGCTTGAAATTTCTAATGCATGTAAAAAATATGTCTAAATCTAAAATGGTTTGGGATCAAATTTATATCTATATATACTTATGTTATTATTATTTGTATAACTAAATAAAATTCATTTCCATGACATTATTTATGGCCCAATTAATTGAAGAATTCATATCACTGTGTGATATTAAAGAATCATGCACAGTTTTTTTAACGAAATCGAAATACTAAAAAATCACTGACTGGCCAACTTTTGCCCCCCCCCCCCCTGTATAAAGGTGAAATTACGTCCATGATACTAAACCAAAAGTTCTCATAATTCATAAATTTATCCCAAAAATAATTAAAGTGTAATTATATCGGAATACATTTTCACCGGTAGATATATTTATTTTTATGCGATACATTTTCCCCAGTAGATATTTATTTCTACTAGCGAAAATATATAGAGGTGAAATTTTATTTTTATTGCACTAATAAGCTTTGGGTTCTTAAGTGGCGGCCAATATGTAACACAGGCGAAAAAAATGCCGGAATTTCAATGAATATTTGTTGACAGAAAATTATCAAAATTTAAAAGTGGGTTAAACGTAGTTTTATTTAAATAAATAAAAATCATTTTGTAAATATTTTATTATTAATCTTCCGCTGTAACCTGACAGGCGTTAGCTCAATGCGTTACATTCACTACTTACAAGTATAGGATTATAGCCTACAGTCAATAGATGCCATAATACCATAATAATACCTAGCGCGATTTTTTTTAGATATTGTTATTATTGATTATTATTAATTATAATAAATGATCGGAATTATTTGTATACGATTATCACTAATTCCGATCTTCTAGACATGAAAGATAGATAGAGATCCAGAAAATTTATCGCATGCAATTCACCGCCTGCAATTAATCGCTAGCAGTTAATCGCATCAATTAATTGGATAAGCAATTTTCAGCCTACAAATGATCGCTACCATATTTTATCGCCATGTAATTTAAATTGAAAATAAAGTTTTATATATGTATTATTTTTACCATCCCTTTTGAAAGCAAGTGGAGATCCTCCACTTGCTTTCTAAGATCTCTAGTGGAAGATTCTCTTAGCCAAAATGTTACCACCATAATATTTAAATATTTATCAAAAATATTTTTTCGCTATGCTTTTACTGATAAGCAAACAAAAGTCTAGATTTCTGTAACTTTTTTTGTCTCTTTATGAAGGAATTTAAAAGAGCCGATATTTCAGAAACACTAAAAAAAACACATTAACTTTATTAATAGCGAATTACAATTTACTAGTATTTCTTATCGTTTTTCCGGTTGAGAGGATAGTCGTATAATTTGGGTTTTCACATAAAATTTTCTGAATCATACTTTTTAAAATTTTAGAAATTTTTCAAGGTTCTAATCTGGGCCAATTAAAATTAATGCTTTGTAACAGAGTCTTTGCTTATTTGATATTAAGCATTAAATTACCAGAGAGGTGATATGACTTATCTTCTAATAACTCTTCTATAAGTGAAACAATGATTATTATAGGGATTTATAACATATAATATGTTTGTGACTGCTACTAGTCATTCGAATTGGATTATCATTACCACAATAAAATAATATCTTGCTTCTAATTGCTTATTATACCGCATATATTCAATACACTTGCTTGCACACGCGAGCAAGTGAATTTAATGTATGTAAGATAATTAATTACTCATATACGTCACACTCTCCATCGCTCAACTCGAAGGCCGACACTAGACTAGACTGATCTTATTCCAGGTTTCTTCTGTGTCTTTCCACTAGAGCTATTTTTACGTATAATCGCAAACGCCTCTCTTTTGGCGACGAGTTGTCTAGAAAAATAAGATAATACACCATATCGGCTTAATCAACTGAACCACTCCTCTATTCACGATTGGAGATAACGCGTGCTTTTAAATCATAAAAGGCCAGTTGGACTTGTGAAGTTTAAAAATTTAAAAATACACATCAAAGAAAAAAATCGTAAAAATGTGACACCACCGTGGGAAACATTTTAATTGCTTAAGTTGCAAAGTACGCAGACATAAATCAGAAAGATTTTTTCAAAATTTATTTGAATTATATTCCATGCCATGTAGCGACGATGCGATAAATCTTTATTATGCAGATATTGTTTGCATTTTTATTTAGCAATAGGATTTTATCCACGATGCTAGGTAAAGTTACAAAAATCTTATCTGAATATTAAAATTTAAAACGATATAGGTTCAAACGACTTTTACCCCAATAAGCTTGACCTATGTAGTATAAACATATCTCCAGATTTTTTAGATCAATATTTCCACTATATCTGTGTCATCTGCATAGCTCAGTTTATTTTTTTTTCGCCTTAAATAGTTACTCGCTCACGAATCGACTCCGAATTGAATTATTTAAATTAAAATTGATCGTATATTGAAGTCAATCCGATAGTTTAACCCCCCGAGCTATATACTCGCAAAGGAATGTGCTCTTGATGGAATTATATTGGACGCACTTATTAACGGATTAGTATCGATCGATTGTTAGTCATTTCGGTGTCACGTGATAAAATCGCGATACAATTATGACTTATATTTTAAAACACTTTTGTATGTACGTGAGCGTACGTACTACGCGATCAACGTTCTATAAATAATAATGAGTTGTTATTTATTAGTATGTGACGAAAAACTTTTTAGCACCAAGGATGTGCGATTGGAATAATCCGGAAGGCCAATGACCGAATAACGATAGATTTTTTTGATTAGGGAGTGGATCGCAGTGTGAAAACAATAGCTTATAATACAATGTATTCAAGGTGTCCAATTAAAAAGTTATCTAAGGTGTAGACGTCGATTTGATGAGTTTGATATCGAAAATATAGGTCGAATATAATATATGCAAGAACGTGTTTCTTGGCAAAAAACTATAGGAGCGAGAACCTTGTGCACCAAGTAAAAAAATATATAATTTATAAAAAAGGTAAATCTTTAGATTCTATTTTATTAGTAAGGATTTTATATTATCGATGCATAATTTAATATGACAAGCACCAATGTGTCATTAATTACGAAGCGACACTTTAATAATAAGATGTCTTATATCTCAAACACCAGCATTTTAATACCTTATTGGAAATATAAACTGTTTAAGAGTTGAAATAAAAATTATCATTAAATAAATGTCAATAAATATTATCAACATGAATGTTATTTTATGTACTTTATTTTTAAAAATGACATTTCACATAGCTGTTGCTAAATACAAATATAAATCTTAAAGTTTATGCTCTTAAATGACCATATTAGTCACCTAAAAGACACATTTAGAGAATTTTTTGAAATTTGCATTTTAGCATATCATCACTTTGCCGATGAATCACTTCCAATTAATTAAAAAAAAATAAAGTTTCGGGTTTTAACACAAAATTTATTAGTTTATTTGAATTTATGTTTTTTTTTGGGTTTTATTTATTTGCTCTCGGTCTCAATCTTGTATCGTGGTCGTCTGCTTTCGATGCTTGTGATGTATCTGACCCTCTCGTCTCGAATCGCTTGATCGTCTGCCGATGTTTGCGTATCAGATCTTTCATATTCTTGATTTGAGACGTCTCTGGCGAATCATAAATGCAGAAATTGGTTAACCAGTTGCATCGCTTACACATTTATCTAACGAAAAAAAATTATGTCTTAAATAAATAAAACTGCAATATGAACATATTCCGAACGTCATTTATGCAAAAGGTAGCATTACGATAGGGGTTTTTACGCTGATTAGACGCATTGTATGTTGCATACTTATTCACAAAAGGGTAGTTTTTATGGTGCTTAAGCGGTTAACAGGCGGATGATGACCAGGAGGTGAAAATTTTAAATAGTATGATATTTATTATCTTACTGTTAGTAGGATCTTTTGTCTAAACGGGTTGTTATTTATTTTTATCAAGTTTGAAACTGTCTTTTGAATGACCTTAGCGGTAAATGCGTAGCTGGTTTCTCATTAGTACATTAGTAGAAATATATTCTGTACTTGCAATAAGATTCGGATTTTTTTATATTAATAGAGATTTAATTTATTTTTAAATTTTTGCTACGATGGTAAAAACATAGAGCAAGTTAAATAGTGGCTCAATTTCTTATATGAGCACTGTTTTCTTTATAGTCGTGAAACCCCAAGTGCAGCAAATGGTAATTTCCAAAGTCGTTCAAAGGTATTTTTTGGAAAAAAAATCAATCGCTTCTCTAAGTTAAAAAATCTTAATAAAGCATTACCATGACTGAGCAATCAAACCCCTGGATGTGTATGCTTTAAAAAGTCAAACTATTTGACTTTCATTTTTGATAAAAAAAAGAGTCATGGAACGGTTAGATTCACAAAGGCAAATAAAGTTTACTGCTGACATAACTGGTTCAATAACACATAATAGATTAAAATGTTTCCTACAAATAGCTGCTGATACAATGAACACCTTTCATTTTTACAATTTTTACAATTTTTTACAACTTAGTCTTTATTTTTTTAGTTACTCTTTTTTTACTACAGGCGATTTCAATTTAGCTTTTTTAAAAATATTTTCGTTTGTAGTTGTTCCATGCAGACTATTCATAGTAATTCTTCAAGCGCTTCAAACAGTATCTGTAAGACCAGTGTTTCTAAATAGTACGGTGCGGCGGCTTTACAAAATCGTTATAAGTTCAAAATTTTCATTTTCAATTCAATATGGTGCAAACCAGTAATTCACTTAGTAACCATCTGTTTGCGAAAGACACTATTACCATTTTCACCAAACGCTTTAATTATACAAAATATTAACTATTTTGCAAAGTGCTTATAATTTTACATAGTGCGCCTTGAAAAAACTGCGATTTAACACGGGCATTGAGAGTCAAAAACGCCAAAGAATTATTTTGAAATCATTTGCGTCGATAATAAATTGCTTGTTGATGTTACTCGCAATGTGCTCAAAATTTTTACAACTATTCTCAATGAAACCTTGATAGATTGAATTAAGGCTGTTTTTGTTCTTTTGAGATTTATACATTTTCAACAGATTATTCAGAATTAATTAAAATAATGAATATTGTGAATTAAAAGATAAGAGGGAGGTCAACATACTGTATTTATTGTACACGTATGATTTGCCACAAATAAAAATGCCAAGAGAAATATCCACGGGTAATAAAATGGAAATAAAATCTGGGACCACTGAAGACGATGTCGAATATAACGATGGGATCACCGCATATGGTCATATCTCGCAACTTCTCAACTCAACAAAATAAATTATCAACTAATAAATAATCTTTAGTTTCCGTATAAAATCAGGTATGCGGATCGAAAACGAAACTATGACTGTGAGAAGGCAATAATTCGCACAAATTTTCACATGGTGTGAATGAGTCATTGAAAGTGAAATGAGAAAAGAGAGATTAAGCCGATACAAAGACTATTGACAGAATCGATAAGAGTGCTTTATAAATATGCCAGAAGTAGATACTCTAGATCTGAAGTTGATACATAATGAGAAAAACAATACCGGATCTGAATCAATCATGCAATAGAGGAAACTCCACATATGGCGAAGAGTTGGGAAGAGTGAACGGCCATCGTTGCGCGGAATGAATCGTTGCTTTATTTATATTGTTTATTTCACAGCTACTGTGATCCTAATTCGGAATTCTTCAAGTTTTTACATCTCCGGTCCCATCGATTCGGTTCTAACAAGCGGCTTCAGTGTTTACAGAATATTAACGATTCGACATGTGGCGTTTACGCCAACTAGGCGACCGAGAGAAGCTCTTTCACGCACACGCATCATAAAAATAGACGGAAGCATTTTTATATAAATATACAGAAAAATGCATCCGAAACGCGTGCCAAAAGACGCGACCCACATTACTGACGCCTTTTTTCTTTGCTCTCAGTAGGTGCAACTTTGCAACTATCCTACGCTCATCGGACGGGTCGCGTTCCGCTTCGACCGGTTTCTGCACGATCGAAAACAAAAAAATGATCCAATTCTGTTTTTTTTTGCGAGCAGAATGAGTCGACATACCCACGTACGTAGTATGTGCGAGTGCGCGTATCGCAATGAGTAATAGCTGATAATTTTTCATATCGACTGCGCCGCTTATCAGAAACGAAACGACCAATTTGCGTTTAACGGCGTCCGAGATAAAAGAATATCAAAAATCCAGACTTCCGGATCATCCGGATTGATTAGGTATATGTGACTAACACATAAAGAACGCTGGGCAAATATTCGATTAAATTCTGAAGAAGAGAGAAAATCTCAATCCGAGCACTGAAAAGCCTGGGCCGTTATGGGCCGAATTACAGCCGACACAAGTGTAACGGCGATTTTTGAAATGTGACTTCTTAAGGCGCGATAGTGCGAGCTTATCACATACAAAATATAAAACTCTTACTTAATACGAGTAGTAAATTAAATATTCTAAATCAGAGATAACATATTATTATTCCTAAATATTTTTTCATCATCAACTTTTCCTCTCCCAAAGCACAACCTCTGATTAAATTTTAAAATTAGCAATTCTATTTTAGAATGATAACCATGAAATCGAAGTATTTTTTTATTGCTAAGATTATGTATTAGTAATATTTAATTTATCATAAACTAATACTTTTTATATTTTTAAAGTTTAACTAATGTAAAAAACATTTTCTCGTTGTGTATTATATTTTTTATTAACAAGTATATATTTATTGTATTTTACGAATCAAACTTCGCACTTCCTTACAAAAGTTTTACTTTTTATTTTTATTTAAATATAATTTGCAAAGACCTATAAATTCGCAACATAAAAATCACCTAATAAATCATACAATGTTTGATTCGCGTATTTTTAATAAGACGAACAAACTTTGAAAATCATAATAGAGATATTTAAATAATGATTTTGGGGAGGGGCAAGAGGGGGCATTTGTCCCCCCTCCCCTATTTGAATTTGGCCAGTAAAATGCATATACTATGAATCTTAATAAAATCTAAATATAAACAAACGACCACTGACTAACTTATTTCCCCCCCCCCTCCCAAGAAAAATCTAAAATGACGTCTCAAATTCTAAACCAGAAATCATCTGTTCTTAGAAAATAGTCTACTTTTTCATCAGTAGATATATATTTTTACCAGTGAAAATATAATTTTAATAATCTGGCAGGTGCTACGTAGTAATATATACATTTACATACTTGTACAAATGTTAAAATGAATATGTATTTTTCAGTGAAGTTATATTTTCACTGGTAAAGTCCAAATAGGCAAGTCTAATAGGCGCTATTGAAATTATATGCTGCTCTAAAATATCTATATAACTGAATTTGACAGTTGCGAAATATACATTTTCTGTTCAAACCCAAACCTAACCTACACGAATTTACCAAACCCAACTTGCCGTAATTATAGTTTTAGGTAAAGTCAAAAATACAAACTAAGCCAAATAATCTCAGAGGTAATAAGTACATATAAACGTCGCATCTCACTATGTTTAAAAAATATGATAGCTATTCTTACCGATATTACTACGGATGATATGAGTGTATTTGTTAAAGTGTATTCAAACCGAATTTTGGTCAATATGAGAGCGCAAAAACAATTATCACTTCTCAGAAGTCAAAAATTCACGTCAAAAGCAATAAAATCGTGTCGGCGCCGTTGCAGTGGGAACGCTCGGTAACGAGCGTTCCCACTGCGACGGCGACGGCACGATTTTATTGCTTTTGACGTGGATTTTTGACTTCTGAGAAGTGATAATTGATTTTTGCGCTCTCCTATTGGGCAGAATTTGGTTTATATGTACTTTATTTAATTTTTAATATTATTTTAAAAGTCGTAATATGAACGCTATATTTCCGAGCATTCTCACTGTGGTGGTACCAACGCGATTTCATTGCTTTTGACGTGGATTTTTGACTTCTGAAAAGTGATAATTGTTTTTTTGCACTCACCTATTAGGCAAAATTCGGTTTATATGTTCTATAATATTAGTAATATTATTATAAAACTCTTTAAAGATTACCGAGGGTTCCCACTATGACGGTGCCGACACAATTTTATTGCTTTTGACGTGGATTTTGGACTTCTGAGAAGGGATAATTCTTTTTTGCGCTCTCCTATTAAAAAAAATTATACAATAAATATTTAAAAATAGTTTTAAAGATAACTAAATAATTTACATAAATCAAACTAGTAGTTTAGTGTTAATTTAAATTTAGCTGAAGACCTACAATCATTTTAATTTATAAGAAATTCAGTCCGATTTTGAACGATTCTTTCGTATTGCTACTAAAATAATACATTAATTAATATATCTATACAAAGGTTCATTAAAAGATATGTTTCTGTAACGAGAGTTCCCACTGCGACGGCGCCGACACGATTTATTGCTTTTGACGTGATTTTTTTATTTCTGAGAAGTGATAATTGTTTTTGCGCTCTCTCATTAACCAAAATTCGGTTTATATGTTCCTCATTTGATTTGTAAAATTATTATAAAAGTCTTTATATGAACGCTCTATAACGGAGAGTTTTCACTGCGATGGTGACGGCATGATTTTATTTCTTTTGACGTGGATTTTTGCGCTCTCCTACTCGGCTTAGATGTGCTTCATTCGATTCTCACTTATTGTGAGTCCATAATATTGTTAGATTTTCACTGCACCAGCACGATTTTATTGCTTTTGACGTGGATTCTAAACAGGGACGTCTTTGGGGGGGAGGGCAAGTGTAAGAATCTTCTTCCAAATTTTCTCAGAAAAATGCATGTCATTTAATAAAATACTATAAATCAAAATGAAGTCGAAATATTAAAAAAAAACGACCACTGATTGACATATTTTTGCTTCCCCCCCCCTCCGCTCCTTGGTATAATGATGTCTATGCCCAAAAGCTCGCCTTGTATTTATATTGTAGAACCAAATATTTTTTTTAATAATTGTTATAAAAAGTATGCCACTTTTATAATATGCTTATTTTTACTTTAAGGCATATTATACACATGGCAAACGTCTGATAATTGCAAAGGATACGTACAACAATGATTATTTTATTTTTTTTAAGTGTGCCTCAAAGCTCACGAAAAAAGTTTGAGAGTTTGTATGTGGTGGTGATAATAATTGCACGCCTTCGAAAATCTGCGTGTTATAGTGTGAAATTCTTGGGTGTTTCAAAATACCGTTTTCATTGATGTTTTTTAGGCAAACAATTATTTATGTAGCTATTTTAATGGCCACAGTATGTTTGTCAGTTTACGTGCTCTTTATTGCTGTTTTGCTGAACACAATAACTCACGTAGTTTTTTTTTTTAATTTACTGATTCGCTATCTCGTAACTCTTTCAAAAATCTACCTGATTCCTGCTGATAGTGCTGGGTGTATTTAAATTATAATATTCCACAAAGCCAGTTTGATTATCACTGATCTTCAAGCCAATCTTGGATAATATATAATGTATAAATACAGGCTCTCGTACCCGTGGCACTGAAAAAAATATTTTTACCAAGTTACGAAACGCTATAATTAACTCGAGATAAATTATTCTTAGTCAAAGTAAGTTTATTTATTTTCTATCGATGTTCTCAGCGCTCATTAAGGTCTAGGTCACAACTTTTTGTTTTTGCTACCGTTACTAATGCGAATAGAGCCAAAAGATTGCAATCGATCTATTTCAGTTCTACTCATTTCTGAAATTTATAAGCGTTTTGATTAACTTAAAACTTAGTGAGTTATTACTCTCGTAGCCGTGAGATATTTTCGTGGGAAATTTCACTCTAATATAAATTCGCTCAGAAGCATTATTAATTTGTCAGTGGTGTGCTTAACAAATTTGATATTAAATAAAGCATATGTTTAGTAAAAAAAAGTGTAGATAGAACGGGATACTATTCATTGTTTCATATATTGTTATATATCAATGAACGCAGAATTGGAAGACATTTTATATATCCCGCGGGAGCTAGACTGAAATAATACTGAAAAGCCAAGAAAACAACACTAGAATATATATTTACAATGCAAGATATTAATTATTTTACTAAATATACAATTACAAAAAAAAATATATCAACAGAAATCATTAAAAATATATATATATTTTTATTAACAATAAATAATTACCGAAAAATCTATTTTTTGCGCTATGCTGCTAATTTAACTTAGACTTTTACATTAATAAATAAAATATATCCAAAAATTTCACATTGCGCGACAAAATTGGATTAAAAATTAACATTACATATTTTTTATTTTTTTTGTTAGTGTTTTTCAATTTTATTTGCAGTTATTTGAAGCTAGATAACTAGTGTAAGGAAAATATTTTCGTGCGCCAACCTTTTTTCTTGTTTATTTATTTATATAATATAGCACGTCAACACCGAGGCAGCAAACTCCTCAACGTGGACAAATTGAAAAACTGTCTATTTATCATCATTAAGACTCATTTACTATCAGTGATTGTGTAGTGTAGAACAGAAAACTTTTGATGCAAATGAGTGAAAATAAATTATTAAACATAGAGTAAAATTAATTGTTGGTTTTGTAATAAAAAAAACACTCATTTACGTAATTCCGCATGAGTAATAATTAACTTATTTTGCGGTTACAATTAGATTCATTAAAATTTTACATATATAACATATATATTTAGAAAATTTAGAAAAAAAACACTCGCAAATTTTTTTGTGAAGGGCCAGATCATACATATTTTAGGCTCGGCGGGACAGAATGCAAAATTGAAGTGAGTTTAATAAAACGTCATTTCTTCCGAATGTTTAAGCGCAGTGTAGATTTAATATATGAGTTTTTCCTTGTAGTTTTAAATTAGACTTGTTAAGAAAACCAATGGTATCTGCACTAGAGGCCTATTTTCAAACGGCGACGGCACTTTTTTATTGCTTTTGACGTGGATTTTTTACTTCTGAGAAAGGATAATTTTTTAATACGCTGTTCTTTTGTTCAAAATTCAGTTTATATGTTCCTCTTTTAATTCGTAATATTAATATAAAAGTCGTAGTATGAACTCTAGATTACTGAGAATTCCCACTGCGAAGGTGACATTACGATTTTATTGCTTTTGACGTGAATTTTTGACTTCTGAGAAAGGATAATTTTTTGCGCTCTCCTATTGTTCAAAATTCGGTTTATATGCTCCTCATTTAATTTGTAATAGTTTTATAAAAGTCTTAATATAAACGGTAAATAACTGAGAGTTTTTACTGCGACTTTATTGCTTTTGACGTGGATTTTTGACTTCTGAGAAGTGATATTTTTGCGCTCTCCTATTGGTTAAAATTCTGTTTAGTATGCTTTATTCGATTTTCACTTATTATAAGTCGTAGTATTGTTTTAAAAAAAAATAATATGAATGCTAGATAACCGAGTGTTTCCACTGGAACGGCACGATTTTATTTCTTTTGCCATGGATTCTAAAAAACGACCACTGATTGCCCAACTTTTTGAAATGAAATCCCTAATGATGATATCCACTATCCAAAGCGTCACACAGGGCACTGAAGACGCTGTCGAATTACAACTGCGTTACGTTACAGTTTTATGCAAAACAATAGGAACACCACATACGGTCATATCTCCTAACTCCTTAACTCGACGGTAGCCGTTTCTATGTAAAGCATACTTTGAAATTTTAAAGAGTAGCTGGATTAAAATAGGCATTAAGCCGGATTTGTAGTTCGTCTATCCCTGCTCTACCCCACCTTACAGCTCGCAGCTAGAAATTGCCAAGCAATGAAAAAATGTTAATAGTACTTCTCAGCAGCTTTAATTATATCCTAACACTCACGGCAAAAAGTGCTAGCATATAATTACAGATACGATTCCTATTTATAGAGATACCTGTTTATTTTTCTCCGAATCCTCTCTAATAACAAGAAGTACTTCACTTCGCTGCAAATCCAATGGAGCTTTATTTGAAAGCCCTACGTTTCATACATAACGCGAATCGCTAATATATTGTTGAAGTGACGCGCTCCGCTTAACGAAGCCGAGCGTCTTCAACACATATTAAATGTATGTGCATATTAAATGTCCCTGCTTTTGAACGTCACTCAAGTATTTCTGGTTTAAACTATGTTGCCCAAACTAAAAGGGAATATATCAGTATATATAGTTGTTTTAATTGTCGTCGCTTCTGATTTCAGCGTCGTATATTATAAATATTATATCATAGTATCTAAATATGTATTACAATTTATGTAAATCTTCCGTTGATTACTTTTGATTATTATTTTTATTTTCGGAAAAAATCGGAAAATTTAGAGGAGTGATCGGCAGTCATAAAAAGTTTGGCCATCTCTGATATAGACGCAGTGTGCTTGGGTGACTTACCTAATAATTTAAACGTCATATGTGAGCTTTCAAAGGTCGCGATGCAAAAAAAAACGAGTATGACACGCGGCATATGCGGTTTCATGGCATACAAAGTACTATGCAAAATTTGGGCGTGTTTTATACAGCATAGTACAAGCCTCCACACCCATATGACAGTAGGTACATAGGTAGTATTTTATTGGGGCGCTTGATCACGACATGTGGGTATAAATTGTCGAGGGGTTGAATTTTTAATAAAATGGCAAGAATTGCAAATTTGAAGAATATGTAGATAATATCCCTTGTAGTTAGCTACTATATTTTTTCCACGACATACTATATTATTAGGTTGCTAGGAAAATAATTGCGTTTTATAATTTTTTTTAGCTAATAATTATTGATATAAGCACGACTAGAATCTATACATTTTATTTATGATTGATTTTATTGTAACAGCTTATCTTTTAAAGACCTTTCTCTGTAATAAATTCTCGGTGATTATGTTTTATAGCCAAACTTATTTAATAATGCATTATCGTGCAAGAGAATTGAACCTTTTTACTTAGATTTCTTGACAGCTGTAACTGTTTCGCCAAGATTTCGGGGCTTGCCGTAAATGATCTTTTATAAAACTGCTGGATAATAACGCCTAGCTTTTGTACAAAATCTCGAATTATTGTACTTGGTTTTGATTAAAATAACAGCTTAAATTGTTGGTTGTTAACTTAAGAAGAACGCGCATGACCAGCACAAATTTTTAATAAAATCCACACAGCAAATCTTCACCCTTATTATCCTCGTTCATTAGATGCATAAAGCTCATGAGTTTCGCCCTATTAGAAACTATTCAGGCTTTAACTTCAGTACACTAAGCGGGCTAAGATTAGGCGTAACCTCCTACCTGGGCTGTCGCATGTGACAGCTTGTTAATCTTTACAAAACTGTATTTCACTGTTACTAACCTTCCGTCTTTCATTAAAACAGCGCCAAAATTTCTAGATGCGGGAATTTGAGTAGAGTTCGTATATTCAGATTTTGAGAAGGCCTTCGACAAGGTTTGTAATGGGATATTTAAAAAAAATGTCGTACCCCGATTGCTTTGATGATTTAACTCTGTTATTCTCAAGTTATTTGAGCGATCGTAGACAGCCTGTTGATGATCTCCAGCATCACTAATAAATTTAGAGAAATATAAAAAGAAAGGACATTAAAAATCCCTATTTACTAGTATACATAAAAATATTTTTGGCCAGCCCAAAAATTTGTCCAGTTTAAGACTCAAAGATTCACCAGATGTTTACCATTATTCAAGTCGTGCTAAAATAATGCAATGCTTGATAATCATTATCATAGTTCATCAAACTTGAAACATTTTTTTATATGCATATAAAATGTGAAGGGTACTTAACGTAGTTGGGGGCAAACCACGGGACCATCTGCCCCGGAAAGTTTTGGCATATTAAATACTTTTTTGGATGGATTTGTGTTTCCTGTAATGGATTTAGCGTATATTTTCAAGCACAGTTGCACTGCTATTTTAGTATTGTAGTTTCTGAGCTACCATAATTATTATATTTGCCACCTACATATTTCTTATAATTGGATTCAACGCTAATTTGCTAAATTGGTAACCATTTTGTTCGGAGTATAACTATTTTTTCATTAGTCTAATTGGTTCTACAGTATCACAAGACCTTATAGTAAGAATAGTTTTATCGCTATTCCAAGGTATTTGGCATAACAAATCCGCATTATTATAAATATGCACAAATACGTATAATCATGATTAAACTACATAATAACTTGCAGTCCATATGCCGAGTTTCACGTATTTTCATGAAAATAACATTATTCTAGTGATTCTGAAAATATATTTTGCGGTTCATACCAATGCATAACTCTAGACTGGTAACTGAGAGGCCGCGGGTTCGAGCTACAGCAACAAACTCAAATTTTTATTCATAAATTAAACAAATTCTGGTCAGGTTACAGTGAAAGATTAAATTAAAAAATAAAATAACAGACATATCAGACGAAAGAATATGAACTTTAATTTTATAAAAAACTTATCCTTTGATAAAACTCGCAGCACTTTAAGTCGGGCAGTGAAAAACTGTTCGGCTTTCACATGTTACAGCATAGTTAGAAACATACTTTATCTTGTTAATTTTATTTCTCCCGACCGGGATAAACTGTAAGCCAACCGGGTCACGGGGACAAACCACTCAAACTGGGATGTATGGTGAGCCCAGTCGTAGATATATTGAAATCCTAGTTCATTCGACGACGAATTCCCAAAACCTTTTATATTTGCCATTAATTCTAATATTTCAGAGATTTCACTTATTCTGCTTCAACAGAGCTCCATAAATCTCTGCTTGAATAATGGAGGCTTTTCTTCCCGATCGATCGCTACCAGGACCAAGCCTATTCTAACATCTATTTCATCACTTATATACTACTCCTTCATTTTAATTTGATTTAATTATTATTTTTGCTTCAACTTAGGTTACTATACATGAATTTAAGATAGGAAATTAGGCTATATAATTAGATATTTGCAAGGCCTATGGAAGGTAGGAGGATATTCGTCCTTCTCAGGGAATGACATTTTGTCTTTGTTTATTTTTTTATTTTACAGCACGATATTTATTTATTTATTTAAATTAAATAAGAATATTGTGACCCAATGATTATGACCTCAATGCATAACGATGCTAAAAAAACAATACCTAGTATTTTTGTAATATACAAAAATAATACATAAAATATTAAAATTAAATTATACGAATCGGACCAGCTCTTCGTAGCTGACATTAAATTGATCAATGTGCAATACCAGCGTATTAGGGAACCGAATAATGATTAGTACGGACTAGGGATTGCAATACCGGAAATACCGGTATTGGGAATAAATTGAACTTCAGTACTACCGATATTACCAAATGAAATATCGGTAGTACCAAAAAAATATTTTTATTTTTATGAAATTTGTATGTCTTATTCGTTGAAAACGAACGAAAAACGACGATGCCCATATTGCTTGAAAATATTAATCTTAGTCGTAGACAAAGTAGAATAATAATATCCCTTTTAGTCCAAAAGGGCCGAAATATCGGCCCACCCTACATATGCAAAAAAATCACACCGGCCGATATTTCGACGCAAATTTATAAAATTTATAACATGTTCGGTACTTTTGTATATACGCGACGTGTCAACATAAAGGGAAGACCGCGCTCTATTTTTATGATAGGGATGGCTGGCGAAGTGAAAACAAAAGCCTGTATTGCATACACGAAATTCTTTACTATTTGTACATTTTTATCGCCATTCTGACATATTTTTACCCAAATAGTTAACGGAATATGCTTCACTAAACATTGGTGTTAAATATTAGTAATAAGTAAATCTGACAAAAATTACCCGGAACCCTACTGGGTTATGAATTTGGGCGGGTATTTGGATGCTCTATTACGCGGTACTTTTTTACTCGGTTCACTTTACGTGCAGTCAAGAAAAATGTTTTTTTTTAGATATGGCCAGAAGTGATTACAAAATATATAGTCGTTACATCAAGAAATAATGAATTTTCTCAAATTATTAATTTGTCAATATCTTTGGGAGGAGAAGAGTTTGAAGACTTAAATAATAATGATATCAAAGAATTGTTTATTTATGAGGTAATAACCGAAGATTAGTTAGGCATGTTTTAATATCTGAATCAGATCATTAAAGTGAAATTCAGTGAATATGTCAAACTATCGTTATTTACTAAAAAAAATAGATCTCCAGCTAGCCAGAAAATTGTAAAAAATTATGTTAAAAATTGATCCAAATATGGAACGTACTTTCATATTACAAAGAGATCTGCGAAATAATTGTGCACAGTATGAAGAAATATTCAAAGAATTTACGAAAAATAAAAAACAATCAAAGATCTCGGATTTTTTAATAAAAAAAAACTACTCAAGATAACATGGATATTTCCGCAAATTGTGAACAGTTCTTCTAATGATCTAACGAATCAGTTATGAAGAAAATGCTTAAAATGTTAGAAGACAGCAGCGAAAATGAGGATTTCGTTTTAAAAGTTATAATATTTTGTTGTTTTATAAAGAAAATATTATATTAAAAATAATCATGACTAGGGATTCCAATCCCGGGATCCCGGATCCCGGAATCCCGGGATCCCGAACGATTTTCAATACCCGATGAGTCCCAGGATCATAAAACATAATCCCGATTTTTTCGGATTGATTGATTTATCAAGCACAATCGAATTATTATTGGCAAAATCGTTATATTTCGTGTACAAACTTGCACGAGTTGCACGTGTCATCTGTGAATCTTTGAGGCTGTGAGTCTGAACGTGCTTTTTCAGCAGCAGGCTGCTTAGGAACCAAAATCAGATCAAGACTAAATGATAAAACGCTTGATGCTTTGATGTTACTTCGTGAGTTTTATTCAAAATAATGTTTTCCATTAATTGTGTCTATGAATATACATATGTACATACATTGTCAAAAGTTATTTTTTTATCTTCTCAAATAAATATATAAGACCTTCCCTTTTTTATTTTTATTATATTATTGTCTATTTTAAGCCCAAGACTAAAATTATACGTACTTTATACATTGTACATTATAAAAAACAGATGTAAAAATATATTGTATTATTCGTTTTAAATTATTTTTATCGATAAAATAACATGAAAATTATCCCGGGACTGGTCCCGGGATCCCGGGATCGACTAATTGCAATACCGAAATCCCGGGATCAATATTTTGGCCCGGGATTTGAATCCCTAATCATGACGTATTACATGTATTTACTACAATTTTAAAAATATAACTTTAAATAAATATTTTTTTTATAACGAACTGTATCTTTTTGCGCGGATTTTTTGGAACGCATCTTCAAATATAATATGAAATCAATGTCTTTATTTACGCGGGTTTTTATATAATGGAACTTATCTTATGATTTTGTATGAGTTCCTTGCATTTTTTACGCAGGGTTTGCGAAGAACAAATCTACCGCGTTAATCGGGAGACGGGTGTACTTATTATATTTTTCTAGATGAATACGTATTTAATTTATAATTTTAATGTATTAAATTGTAACCGAAGCATGAGTTATTTTTTACTTATACGGAAACGCCGCAGTTGTCGTTGCAATTAGTGCGAATGAAATTCGGCTCATAACTGTCTCTGTGCTAGACCTTTCGGGTCTCGCCGATTACTTCCATTGCCAAAAACAAAATTGAATTATGATGTAAGCGGTATCAAGCCGCTAAGTTTCGCGTAACTGCTATCGATTTAAAATTATTTAATGTCTTACTACATATTTTTAAGCTGAAAAAATCAGGGAAAACCTGCATTAACTGCAAGAATTTTAATGAGCCACCATTCGTCCTTTCAACGAGAAGTCTATAGCATTATTTTGCTAGGCACTTTTTGCATCATCATTGCGCGGTATGCGATTCGAAAGAGACTCGCGGATCTTGCTGCAGCAAACAAGCTATGTATACAAGAGTGGCTCTCGGTCGTTGTAGAGAACACAAAAAAAATGTTGAAAACCGGTTAATTAAGCCGAGTGCGGCTCTGGAGGTTCCCGTCTCGACTTGACCCGACTCGACACGTGGTCGATCGCTAACCATAGACGAAGTCTAGTCTAGATCCGACTTCTATTGTCACACCTGTCCCTAATTCGACAGACAGGTGGGCGGAGAAGCGAGGCTTTGCTTTGGCCCTTTCTCGCGAGAATCTCGGCCCGGTCAAGGCCGTTCTCGGTCAATTTCGGCGGAGCGATCGGTTAGCCTTGAGGATAGAATGCTGCATTTGATGAGTCTTAAGCATTTTTGCAATACTTCGTTAACTAAGGGTTACTACTACGTAACCCAGACAGAGAGAACGGGTGACCCCCGCAGTCCGATCGAAACTCCAGATGTTACCCAGTCTGGATGGAGACCAAAGGTGGTAGTGGTGTATAGCGCAATGAGTTGAATGAATTGCGCACATGTGCGCGCGCAGTGTCGGATTGAGGTTTTTTATGGTGTGAAATTAATTAAATTTGTCTATGTAGATTTTTTAAATCTATAATGAGAATGGATTTGTATTATCACATCCAAACGTATTTTAACGAGCACTAAATGTCAGAATAAAAAAATCGGTTCAGTGAATTTGATAATTGTAAATGGACGTTGACATGTTTTGTGATAATATGTCAGACTGACTCATATTAAATGGTATTTGTATTATTATTTTCAAGATCTAAATAATTAATTATATCGACATTAAGGAAAAAGTATTTTTAAAACTGTAGTGATAAAAATATAATAATTACAGATAAAATAAAACGTTATAACAATGAATAACAATGACTAATGTACTTGATTAATATTTTACTTATGCATATAAATTCTTATTGCACTAATATTATATATTTTTTTTTGTGAATGTATTTAGTTAATATAGTTAATTTAATTAAAATATACATTTAAAGCACAAAAATGTGGACAAAAAATTTTAGAAATCCACGTCAAAAGCAATAAAATCGTGCCGTCGCCATCGCAGTGGAAACGCTCGGTTATTTAGCGTTCATATTAATACTTTTAAAATAATATAACTAAATAATGTGCTACATATAAACCGAATATTGAACAACAGAAGGGCGCAAAAAACAATTATCCCTTCTCAGAAGTCAAAAATCTACATCAAAAGCAATAAAATCGTTATCGAGCGTTCTCACTGTGACGTCGCCGCAGCGATTTTATTGCTTTTGCTTTGAATTTTTGACTTCTGAGAAGTGATAATTGTTTTTGCTCCCTCCTATTGACCAAAATTCGGTTTTAATTCACTTTGAACAACACTCATATCAGAAATCCGTAATAATATTGATGATAATAGCTATCATATTTTTAAAACGGTGTAATATCAAAGTGCAGACAAACTATAGAGCAATATGCTAGATGTCTGTCTGGACTTCTTCTTCTGTTAATTTTTTTCTGAAAGGTGATTTGGGCAAATTTATATTTTGGACTTGACTAATAAATGTTCTAAAACTTATTTTTTTCAACTTTAATTAGGTAAGGTTTGGGTTTGAACAGTTTCGCAACTGTTAAATTGCGTTTCATAGACAATTTAGAGAAGCATCTAATTTCATTAGCGCTTATCAATTAAATCATATTTTCGTTATTAAAAATATATACTTACTGGTGAAAATGTATTTGGACTTCACTAGTGAAATATAACTTTACTGAAAAATACACATTCACTGTAACATTTATACATTGTAAATACATAATGAGAAGTATGTAAGTGCATATATTAATACATCTGAAAAAGTTGAAATTATATCATTTTATTTGCACCTAGCAGGCTAGTAAAAATATATATTTACCGGTGAAAATGTATTCCAACATAATTTCACTACAATTACACATTTCAGAACATATTACGGACCCAAAAGTAACGAGACTTTTTTATTTTTGAATTTTTTTACATAAAATGTTTTTTCCATTGCTTAAAATAGTACTAGAACGCACATAATGGGATTTCTTACACAATAATAAAGAGTGTGCTTTTCGATCATTATGTTTCGTTCAACGGAAGAATTCTGCGAATTTTGGTCATAGTAGATACAACCGATAATCTTTCTATTGAAAATGTTTTTTGAATGCGTTAAAGCATTTTTTTTATTGGCTGCCATATTTTTATATTGGTTGTTTTCTATTTTATTATTTGAAATATTTTATATGCTAATCTTTTTTTTTAAAGCATTTTTAAGCTCATTATTAAACCACTGTTTTGGATTGAATCGAAATTCTCTTCTAATTACATTGTCTTTTTGTTTTATTATCAACAATACTCTTATACATATTGTTCCATATCAAGTTATCTGCACTACAATCACACTTTTGGAATGTTGTTTTTAATTTGAAAAAATCTATTTTTTTAATTATCTTTGCCATAATTATACACTGTTTTTCTATTTAAATATATACATACAATAAAATGATCAATAGTTCTATTGGAGTTATTTTCTTTTTACATTGTACTCTTTTACTATTATTAAAAACTGAATCTTGTAATAATAGTTATTGATATTATATTTTTTCATTATGCGCATTAGCGTTACCAAGTGTTTGCTAATCGTCATTCCTTGAGTCGGTCATAAAACTTATATTGTCAAACTTATTTTCCGAGTAATTTAATCACCACCTACTATGAATGCAGCTGTAAATTTAATAGATTTTAACCACAACATGTTTTCGAAAATGCATGCGAGATTGCAACAATAAAAAATAAATACTGTTATTTCCTATTTTGTGTTGTATAGGATTTTTTTCAACTTTTGAAAAAATCGCCAAATATTAATGTATATTACTACTAATCTAAATCTTATTTTTTTATATTTATATATATATAATTTTCCTGAATACCAACGCTAGTTTCTGAATAGGGAATATTATTAATACATTTGGATAATAACAGTGATAAGATTTTATTAAAATATAATTAATTCTAGTTAAATACTAAATTTTGAAGTACTTGTATAAAATAAATGCATGACATAATATTTTAATGCAAATTAAAACGCAATTCGGTCCTGAATGTCACTGATGACAAACGTGTGTATTTATTGATAAGCAATTTGTTATCTCATTGCGCTACTTTTTTAATAAATTGGATCTTACTTTACCATAAGAGTAGCGATACTTTGTGTGTGAGAGATCAAATCAAATTTAATCTAATTGAAAATCTATTTAAACAAACTAGATCTAATTACTTTCAATCGAAACACATTGTCAATATTGTCTCGTTGAAATGTAATGTACATAGCGCAATTTCAACGCAATTTTATTAATATAAAAATTACCTCAAATAATAGGTAAAAGTTAAAGATTTTCAGGTCATATGCGCCGAAACGTGAGACCGCAAAAGGTTAAGGTCAACAAGAAGGTTCCCTCAAATATAATGTCGGTTCTATGACCCACTGACCAATAATATACTGAAAATACAGTAAAACATTTGCTATTAATACGAAACAAAACGTCGGAAAGTCTTGCCAAAATTATGCTCAATGCAGTGTTTACGCTCCCGTATTAAAACAAACAATTTAACTTTAGCAATCTCAAATGCGTAAATTTAAAACGACTCTGAAACAGTTCTACTGGATATTTTGGAAAATTTCCGCACTCTCTGGGAACTCGTTTCGATGACAGAGTATTCTGGAATCCGCCCTCTCCGTTCCCAGACGTAATGCAGGGGCTGCAAACTTTTTTGGCAAATCGCCGAACGCTGGAGTCTGGGTTTATGTTGCACAATCGACTGAGTGGTTTAGTGTTTTATTGAAATCGACCTTTCCTGGGGTTTGAGAAACACAGGACGCATCGTACGTGATCCGAGTGATAAAATTGCTTTATCAAAAATATATTTTGTACGGTAATCTTCCGGTTTGACTTTAGGCCGCGACAGACCCGAACGGAGAATGTAAATTAATTCCGAGTGCAATTGAAATGTCTGGGTTTTTTGTTGGTTGATTCTGTACTTAAAACGTTCTCGACCGGCGTTTGTTAATTGTATCTATTTGAATTTAGATAGACGTTAATTCGCAATCAAAAATTAAATGGAATTAGTGGTTAACATTCGTTAACAAATCTGTATATTTTTGTGCAAGATTTGATAGTTTTGATTGTATATAATCATCAGTTTATAAATAACTTCTTATTTACAGAGAATTTTTTTCTTGATGTTGCATCCAATGTGCTTATAATTATCCCACGATGTGATCCAAAATAACATAGTTTACTAGGATCTCGATGATTTTTTTCGCATGCGGTTCAACACACTTTCACTTGTGACAGTGACGGCACTACATCGAGCAAGATGTTTTAAATATAAATCCATTTTTAAATTTATTATATTTTTAAATTAATTAAATCAAAATCTACTTACTTTATCATATCACATATTGCCAAAACATATGTGGTATCAAATATAAGACTAAGCCATCATTCGCTGATATATGAATCCTAGTGTGTTTGAGAGAGAGATTATTATATCATTATAATTCTGATCGATCATCACAGACTTTGTTTTCCTAGATTTTCTTAATCTCATGGATGAATATCGTGATTTATAATTTAATAAAATAGTGAAATATATTTCATTTATTTATAGTTGTTGATTCAGTTTACCCCGTTGTAACGCATCGGGCTTACGCATATCATGTTGATATGGAAGATTCCTAGTAAATCAATAATGAAGTTCTCATATTTATTTACTGTTCTTGTGCGAATTCCTTGTTTTTCTGAAGTAAAATACTTTGAGTGGTAAATTAATTTAAGACACATTTGTTAATTTGTTCGTATACACCTGTGAGTGAGTTAATTATACTTATTTGTACATATTTATTTCTGTTGTTATTTATTTATTATTATTTTCACAATTAATATGTAAAAAAAAAAATCAGTACTTTTTTAGATTTTTTTACTACATTTTATATTAGTGTGTTTTAATAATTTATTTCAACACTTTTACATATTTATTTTATATTATTTGGATTTTGTGTTTTTTTATATCAATACAGAGGTTAATATTTCTTATAAAATTCATATAAATATTTGTTGTTATATTAATTTATGTCTTACTCTTTAATTTATTGATATTATTTTTTATAAATATAATTACATTAATTAAAATTAAAAAAAATATTTTATAATTGTAATGTTTCATCAGTTATCTGTAGACGTACATGTACGGCCATACTCCTCAAAGGGTTAAATTATATTTTTAGTAGCACTGCAATTTTATCTGAAGTCATTCACTGCAGAAGATGTAAACTTTTAATGCTTAAATCAATAGAACGGAAGCTTTACAATGAATATAAATATGAAAAAATCGAACAAAACATTGCTTGATTTTATATAACTTGAGATGAACTTGTGAGTACGAGAGTAGGTTCGATTGTTAATAAGTGATTTGCGACCAAGTGTCGCATATTTTGTAATGCTTAAACGAATGGGAGCAAGGTTAAATCAGAGCCAATCGCATTAGTGTTTAGCTCCATCTCTTATGCACTCCTTCGTGAAAGTTTAAGTTTCAATGCGAGACTATTAGTGTTTTTTATAGTCGCATAATTAGATAATTGATAGCTTTCAAAAGTATTCTAAAGCTAAACCAATGTCGTTTTGCAAATTTTAAATTTAATATAATTACTGTTTTACACTTTAACACTAGTTTTAATTGAATATAATAAATAATAAAAATTGTGGTAATATATATTAAAATCTTACAGCGCTATCAAATGACTTAAGTTAAGATTAAATAAATAGTATTTTTCTTATAACATATATAAAGAAAAATTGCAGCAAAGTAGTTTCTTAAAAAAATATAAAAATTTTGTATGCAAATAAAAAAACGGCATCTAAATAATACATGTTTTTGCTTTGTGTCTTTATTCCTTTTTCACACATTTTCTTCAGAGAAAAATAACAGTTTATTAGTAAAAGTTTTTTCTGTAATATTTATATAAAATTTTATATAAATATTTGCTATCAATAATTACAGGTTTAATATTTTTCAGTATTGCCTGACACTTTGTATTAGGAAATAACTCATTTAGTATCTTTTCAATAATATTTTTCTTATTATTTTTTAATTAGAATTTGTCTGAAACCATAAATAGATTATGTTACAAGACATCAAAAATAATTCAGATCCTTATAAGTAGACTTACCATACTTCTCGGTTTTCACAAAATTTATGAGATGACTTTTGAACAAAATTTTCTGAGATACCCTTTTTTTAGCCGCATTGGTTTAAAGATTCATAATTATGATATATACAATAATTTCATCTGAAAAAAGTAAGAATTCCTACAAAAGCTCTGCCTATTCTGAAGTTTAATATTCATATCACGTGTACCATAAAATCTTGTTCACTTATCTTCCTATAAAATTGCATATAAAAAATTGCAAATTAAATAAAACAAATATAACAAAACCTATCCATGTCGCCTTCACTTCCTAGTTTGGTTTAATTTTGTAAACAAATATTGATTTGAATCCGCTAAAATCACAGCTGCATACAGAGCAGGTAGTGATAATAGGAACAGGGTTTTTTGACTCACGCTCAAAACCGACTGCTTAAAACCGACTCTAGGAATTGCGTTTAGCTGAAACTTCCTTCAACATTTTCCGATCGACAAAAAAAAAAAGGATGAAACAATAGTCAACGTTTAAATGTTAATGTTAAATAAACCATACGATAAGGTTTTGCCATTTTTTTTAATTTTCTTATGGAAAGTAACTGTGAAATTAACATATATATTTTAGTCAGAATAATA
Organism: Plectrocnemia conspersa; assembly: GCF_051122295.1. Lineage (NCBI taxonomy): Eukaryota > Metazoa > Arthropoda > Insecta > Trichoptera > Polycentropodidae > Plectrocnemia > Plectrocnemia conspersa. The sequence goes on along the minus strand of NW_028277176.1, from coordinate 1,462,943 downwards.
TTAATATATATATATATATATATATATATATATATATATATATATATATATATATATATATATATATATATATATATATATATATATATATATATATATATATATCATATAATAATTTCCATACACGATAAAGATATACATATACATACTGTATATTGAATTTTTATTGTTTTTTTATGTATTACTTTTACTATATTTTTTGTGTATTGAATTAATATTATGTATTATTTTTTGACCATCGTGACACATTGGGAGAGCCCGTTGGAGCATGATGGTTTTAATCTAATTAAAATAAATAAATGAATAAATATAATAGATATAAATTATATCTATTCTCGAAATGAAGATGAGAAATTAATACATAATTAATTTAATAGTGATTTTCTGAATTTATTAACAAAAAAGTATCTTAGTATTTTCCATAGCTATCGATGACTGATGATATTTCTATCATTCTCGATACATATTATAGTTATAAACATCATTAAATGAGAAACACTGTGATATTTTCCACAATACAGCTTTGAGTTGTTGCATAGTTTTTTTACTTTAAATGTAATATTTATTAAATGGAAATGGACGTTGCGCAACCATCAAATTGAGTTTCATAGATATTTGAGAGCAACATATAATCAGTTAAATTATATTTTCGCTTGTATAAATATACATCTACTGGTGAAAATGTATTTGGACTTTGCTAGTAAAAATATAGCTTTACCGAAAAATACATATTCACTGCAACATTTATAAATACATCGCATGTAAATAAATCATTATAAGTATATAAGTATTGAAATCATATAATTCTACTAGCATCTGCCAGATAAATTATATTTTCACTGGTAAAAATATATATCTACTTTTACTTAAATGATATATTTTAAATAATATTTTTGGGATAGATTTTTTATTTTCTTTGAGGAATAACCCGAGAACTTTTGGTTTAAATTTCAGATTTTTCCAGCGGGGGCAAAATTTTATTAAAATATTTCGATTTTATTGAAAAAAATTTAAATCATATTATATACAACTGTGGTATTAATATAAATGAATCAATTCTAATTAGATTTAATTTTATTTAAATTATTTACTTTCAACAATTATGAAATATATTTAAATAAATAATTTAATAATCATTAAATACAATGATCTTTTACGACAAATGCTTCTACCTGCCCCTACTCAACCAAATGATGTCCCTGCATTAAAAGAGAAACGTTCTCAAGCGCTGACGGTCAAGAATAAGGGATGCAATCGCAACTCCGTAAAATACTCATTATATAATAAGCATTAACGGATTGCCAACGCCTCCCTTTAACAGTTTCAAAGTGTGCTTTACTAAGTAATTTTTAATTTGTTAATAAACAAATTGATTTAAAGTAAACATTATACTTCCTTACGTATTTTCGAAGAATATTCGTATTTCATGAAAGAAAACAGATGACAATTGACAGTAAAATACTTTATTATATGTAGTTACTTTTTACAACATTTTGTGCTGCGCGACCAAATAAATATTTTGGTAATAGTATTTTCAACTGCAATAAATATTTTATTTAAATATGATAAATTCACAAACATGTTAATATTATATTTGACTATCAAATTAAGTATTCATGCTTTTTTAAATAAAATGGCGACTTATTAAGAAAATTTTAAAATTTACATTAAATAAAATATCAATTTATTGAAACGTGTTTATTTAATATTACAATTTGAAAGTGAAATGCATAAATGTCACGCTGCACCGCTTAAATTACTAATCGATTTATTATAATAAAATAGTTTATTTTTTTTTAAATAATATCTTATTACATTCGAGATTGAAAATATTTACCACAGATGATTGATCTCTATTAATAACCAAATATCATGGGGCCTGTTTGTTGAAATGGATTGTAGTTTTTTAAAAAGTATTATATAAAAAATCAGATTCGCAGACAAAGGATGTTGGAATATCTTATTTTTCTTCAGCTTTTTTCCTCGTACCTTATCGATTCGGTCCCGATACCGCGTGTTGGGGTAGGCACTCGACAGGCCTCACGTCGCGAGCAACGATCCGGCCGCGGGCCGGAGTCTGCGCACCCCTGCCGCTATTAGCTTTCATTGAGAGGAGAGCCGGCGCGAAATATTCCGAAAATCGAAAATAAACGAATCTATTTCAGAGCGGCCTACCTAGCGCCTCTAGGCGCGATCTATTTTCCCGACATTCCTGTTTGCGATGACACTGTGATGATTTCACTCGTGGGTTTTCGCGGGACGCCACTGCTCCCGAACGGAAGACGGCGGCCGCTTCCGGCCACTAATCGAACGGAAGTCGGCTGCATTCGAGATACCGTATCTGTACGTGATTTTTCTTCTTTGACTGTTTCAGGAAACGGCAGCAGCAAGGACACGAGCAAGAAGGAGAAGCAAGCTGTGTCACCGGCGGCGCGCTCTGCCAACGGTAATAATTCTTCGTCATCTTCAAATACCAAGAACGGGTTTAGTCATTCTCTTCCGTTTATATCCATCCAAAAGCATCGAAATCGCCTTTTTAGAAATGAACGATAACGCTGTACAATAATTTTACCAAAAAAAGATAAAAACAACTCGATGTAGGTGTAGAAAAACACGCTGGTTTCAGTCACTATTTTTTCCCTAGGTCTCGATTTGAATATAAATAAATAGGTGTTTACCCATAAGGTGTTATTGTAGTGACACGTGTTAACTTGAAAAAAAAAACCTGCTACGCAATGTCAATAGCGTTCACAGCCTTCCAAAATTCTTGGAAATGGTTCATATATATTTAGTAAATACTGAGGAGTAGCTTATCTCTAACCGTCGTATCAGTCATACGATTAGAATTCAAAATTTCCTTTGAAAGTTTCTTATATCTTATTTTGGCATTAGGGGTATTGAATAGATAAATATATGAATAATTAAATTGCATTTATTAAGTTAGTTTATACTTGGCATTACTAGAAGTGGGGGTTCAATAAAAAAATGTTTTGGTCATAGTTAAAAAAACATTGTTCATATAGTAAGTACACTAACAAAATTTAGAAAGAATTTATATATTACAATAGTTTCAACCTATATTATATATTTTTCTGCCAAATCAAACGTCAATTATTAAAGTTGTACACACGTAGAACGATAAGGTGAATAGACATCCTTCTTTAAGGAGGATTACCTTCCTTTGTTCTCTTAGTTTTTTTAGCTTCCTCTACAATTTGTCCTCCTTAAATAAAAATTTCCGAGATGGCCATTTTATTTTTAGTGTCTTACTTTGATATTTTTAAAATATGGTCACCTAAGTGAGAGATATGATACAAATACATTATGCTCGACTTATTAGAATGAACTGTTACCCTTTGTATTTAAAGTTAAATTTTATATATAATATAAATCGCACTTAACCCCTTATCCGCATGGATTTTTTTGCTGCAAAAAAATATATTATAAAACATGTTAGGAAATATCGAGGAAAAATAATATTTAAAATTTTATTGATAAAAATATATTAGGCACTTCATGCAGTAGTAACTATAGTATTTATCGAGCCATATATGGCACTCCATGCATTAAAAACAATAAAATACAAATTAATTTAAAAATAAAAACATAAAATCAAGAACTTTTTAATAAACCTCTGTGCTGTACCCATTGGTTCTTTTTCCACACATGTTGAATCATCATCAGTATTCATGTCAATCTTTTATTTATTTACATTCTTTCCTTTGTCCTTTTATACTTATAGTGTATTTTTGTAATTCTAGTGGATTTTGTTCTAATACTGATTCCGATGTTTCATTTATTATTATGTAAGGTACAGTTTTTTTTTATTGTTTTGCGAAAAATAGCTAATTCAGAATCATCTGACAAATACTCATCTTCGCTTGTATCAAGTATGATAAAAAAATATTTGTGGCAATAAAATTGTTTAAATCCAATTTGACTAAAAATAAGGAATACTATATGTAGTGCCATATATGGCCATACATATTTATGGCTTATATTGTTTTCTTGTAATTCTAGTAGATTTTGTTCTTATACTGATATACCTAATTCAGTATCATTTGACAAATACTCATCTTCGCTTAGTTGTATCGAGTATAATAAAAAAAAACATTTATGGCAAAAAAATTGTTTAAATCCAATTTGACTAAAAATAAAGAATACTGCATGGAGTGACAGATATGGCAATATCATTACAACTTATTTTAGCATTATAAAGAAACCTCATTTATTATATTATAACGATTGTAAAATTAATCAGTTTATTATCAATTTCTTTTTCAAACATTGATTGAAAAATTTATGTTCATACACGTAACAATGTGACATTACTAACTGATGCACTTCAAACGGCTATCAACGGTTAACGCAGTTTCTGATTTCGATGCCTGATGGCAAAGTGGTCGCAATTATGTTACTAAAGATATTACTGTATGCAGCAAGATAAAAATGAATTAAAATAAAGAGATTAACTTTTGAAGCCATATATGGCACTGTATGCGATAAGAGGTTAAGTTTCGTTATTAGCAGCTAGTCTAAAACGTGCCATACAATGATTTTAAAAAATTCATTAATTTTTTAATTACTAAATTGATATATTATTATCTTCTCTCATTTTTTATGTAAATAATTTTTTAAGCATTTACTCGAAAAACACGTTTTTTTATAATATAATATTATTAAAATTGAACAATATAAATATTGATTCATAATACATGATTCTATATTCGAAATTGAAAATCCCGCACATGTGCGGGACCCGTTCGTTTTAAAAAATAACAAATATCTGCCTTTAATGAAAAGATTTTCATGCCTCCTGGTTGATATTATAATTGTAAATTATTTTTTAAATATGCACTGACAAATTTTAAAATGGCATTTACGTAAAAAATATTTAAAACTTTCAATATTAAATTGTCGGTAAAATAAGTCTTAAATAACTTGTAAATACAATGAATTTGGATGCAATTTAATTGAAAATTATTTTTATAAGTGCATTTAAATAAATACTTTGATCCATAACACGAATTGTTTGTGCATTAAAATAAAAAAGTTAATAAACTTAATATTTATATAATAGATTCGTTGCAGATAGTTATTGCTGGGGTATTCACTGAAATGCTGGGGTATTCAATGAAAAACTTGTTACATTCAAATAATAACTTGTCGTATTATGTATATAAGCAGTCACCCGTCGTAAATACTGCCCAGGCTCAATGCAGCTTAACTTCAGTCGTTGACTACACCAACGCTAATGCACGGCTTATTTGTTTTAATGCACATATTATTCGTTTTAGTGCACACTCCAAATAAAATATTGTCCAATCTAATATGTTTTATTGAACATTTTTTTTATTATTATAATGCAGAAACAATTCGTTTTATGGAACATGCTCATTTAAATTGTTCTCAATGAATTTTATCACTTTTATTAGTTATGGTATGATTTAAATTATATTAATTATAGTTTTAGTTTGATAACATACGTATGTAAAAAATAAAGATAGATGATTTGTGAACATTATAATAATAAATTAGTATTAGTAAGGCGTATACATTTATAGGAATAACTTGTCCACTATCAGATAGTTTACAGTTGATCATATATACGGCGTAACTATTTGCCAAATTTCGATTACCTTTATGAATATATTTAATTCCCCATGCAATACGAGACAATAGGTAATGATTCACTACCATGGGTTGTGTGGCACATGCGTGCTATTATTTTAAAAATGCAGAAAAAAATATAAACGCAGTGAGCAAGCATATATATATATATATATATATATATTGAGCCAAGTGCCAAGATATCTGGGATGTACCAAGCCATTCCCGGTTATGGAATAGTACATACTTCATGCAAAGATTTTGTATCAATCAACAAGATATATCTGACGATGCTGCATATATGTTTTCCCTAAGAAAATCACTTTAGGTTAATATGACAATTTTGCAGAAAAACGGTTATTTGAAAAACAAAACCTTATTGGAAAAAATATGATATATAAATCGAGGTTTCTTTATGGTAAAAATCTTGTTGTACAGTGTGTAACACACCGATGGCTAACACCTGAAAAAACTTTAAAGCATGTCTGGGAGATTAGAATTAATAATTAATTATAATTATAATTCACACATTAGATGATGATCAATTAAAATCGAGAGCTAAATGTATCTCATATACTATATCGTCCTTTGCTTGCTTAGACACTTTTTCAAGGACAAAGATTATGGCATTTTTTCTATAGCCACAAAGTTCACATTTTAAACTCAGGTCCTTTCACTTCTGGTCGTACACATCAGAGTCCAGTCTAGACTATAAAAAAAAGATATTGCTTCTTTTTGCCTAACATTTGGTAGTTTGCATTCGGCGATAATTCAACACTCGCTATTATCTTTTTCGATACGTGTGTCAGTAAATTCGATAATATTAAATGACCATAATCTTCGGCTTACCATCGGTTCTGAATAATCAGATGTGTTATCAGATGTTGAGTCAAACTTTTACATTTATGGCGTTGTAGAGAACAATCTGAATGTTCCAAAACAATGAGTCGATCTTCAAAAACCCATCATATTTTGAACGGAAACGGTGCTTTGCTAATTTCTCTTCTACTAATCCGAAGTAGACTCGATTACGCTGTACAAGATTTTGCCGCAATGATAAAATAACCTGATTTGGATGTAAATATATACGCTGGTTTCAGCTGTATCATTTCATTCATAAATAAGCAGACAATGATGCATATGCAATTGATGATTATTTATTTTTATGGTCTGGTTGATTATGATAGCATTTATAAAACATTACAAAAATTGAAAATATTGGCGTTAGTCTAAGAAATGAGACCTATGAGGAAAAACAAATATTTTTCTCTTACTTCGTGAATTAAAACAGCCTCCTTCATCTGAGGTGAGCCAAATATTATACATATTCTTGGAAATCTTGCTAGAAGTATGAAAGTTTTCGATCAGCGTATAGTTTTACATATAAATGGAGTTATTATATCGTTTTGGCAAAAGAGTCACTATACGAAGAAGCTTTGCTTTAATATTGCGTAAAGATTTATTTATTGTAAATCTCTCGTTATAAGATGACAGGCATGACAGGCATGACAGACCACAATCAATAGATAACACTGAACGATATTATTTAAATTATTTATCCGTGAGATTAGGAAAATCTAGTCTTTTTTAGTTAAGAATTAATTCCGCTCTTCGTAGACATGATACAAATTAAAAAAATACATTTTTATATTTAGAGTACTATCCGCTATTGTAAGAATCGCACAAAAAATAAGTACGGTAGTAAAAAATGTTTGAATGACGCATATATGCGTTGCCCGCGTCTACTCAAGAAATTAAAATATAAAAGCAAAATAAACGATGAAAATTCGCTCTGCGATAGTCTATATTCCGCCGCAGTTTTAGGAACATATATTTGAATTTATCAGGACATCAAAATATACAGTATTCAAAATGTTTATCCGTGTGTTGCTAATAGTAAGGTGACCAGATTTTAAAAATATCAAAGGAGGACACTAAAAATAAAAAGGTCATCTCGGATTTTCTGTTCGAGGAGGATGAATTGCTGCGGGAGCTAAATAAATGTCATTTCGGAGATAAAAAATGGTACTTGTTAAGAATACAGGCGCCACGCTCAGAAACCATTGGCTATGAACATTTTTTCTGCATTTGGCCCTTACGGTACGATTTGTCCCTGCGTTTTGGTAAAAAATAGGACAATGTCAGGTTTGTCTTTGAAGTTGAATTCAAAAATTATTGCTTATAACATCTAATAATGTTGATCTATTAATTAGAAAACATTTTATAGTTCAATTTTTATTTTACAGCGAAAATTATGATATTTCTAGAAGAATAGTCTTGAAGAAATCACGTTTTGTTACATGCTGTATTTTTCCAAACATATGTATTTGAAAAAAATCTCATTATTCATAATAATAGAATACGCAGATTAATTTCACCTACTAATATCTGCTAGATTATGTGTCTTATTGTAATTAAATATTGAGAATCTGTTATTGTCCTATATTTACTAAAACAGATTTCAGGCAGTAACGTCATTTCATCTTTTCAAAGGGGGGGGGGGGCATAATTTTGGCAGTCAATGGTCGCTCGATTATTTATGTTCATAATAAGTATTTTTATAACAATATTACGATTCGCAATAAATAAATGCAGCACATTTTGATTTTTGGGCGCAAAAAAATAATGACCCTTTCTTTGAAATCAAAAATCCACGTCAAAGGCAATAAAATAGTGCCGTCGCCATCGCATTGGGAACGCTCGGTTATTTAGCGTTCATATTCAAACTTTTTATAGCAATATTATACGACTTAGTGAGAGCGAATGCAAAAAACAAGTATTCCTTCTCAGATATCAAAAATCCACGTCAAAAGCAATAAAATCGTGGCGGTGATTTCCCTAAAATGATATGTTTTTAAAAATATTTCAGGATAAATTTGAGAATTTTTTTATTTTCTTTGAAGTATAAACCGAGAATTTCTGGGTCATTTCAATCAGGGACGTCATTTCAGCACTTTTCATGAGGGGGGAAGGCAAAATTTGGTTAGTCAGTGGTAGTTTTTTTTAATATTTCGATTTCCATAAAATTCATAGTATCTCTTTAACCCTTTAAACACCAGCGACAAATTAGTAAGTCACCTGTTATTTCTTTTCACGCGTCATTAATAATAAATATAAAATACTTAATTTTGAAACCAATTAGTTTTAAAAAATAATTTGTTTCAAAAAAAGAATTAACATGTGACTCACTCGCTGGCATTTATGTTTAAATGATATGCATTTTTTGAGCAAATTAAAGGGGGCAAACACCTCCACCCCTTCCACCCCTCTCAAATCGTGTTCCTGGCTTTAAAACAGTCTGTTGTGTATTTAACCTGGAAGCGAATACTTTAACCTGCCTTGCAATATGGATATGATTGAAAATACACCAAATAAAACTGAATAAAACACTACAACGTGTGGGAATGAAAATGCGGACGATGATAAAAAACTAAGTTTTAAATTTTCAACATTGTTTGTCGCTTTCGTAACCATACAGTCGTAATCGTTAGTTTCTGAACATGGCGCCGATGTTCTTAACAAGTAGCAAAAAGAGGTCTCCTCGAACATTTTTGTTCGAGGAGGACAAAGAAAGACAAAGAGGGATAATTTTTGGAGGAGGACCTCCTCAAAGGAAGACGTCTGGTTATCTTAGTAATGGGCGTGAACAAGTTGAAAAATCAAAAATATAATTTTTCACGGCTTGTGACCAAATTTTGAAAATATCAAAGGAGGACATTAAAAATAATAACGTCGTTATTACTGCGGGAGCTAAAAAATAAAGTTTTGTACAAAACACGCATATTGGTTTTAGTACTTTTATAACTTATAGTATTTTAGGTAAGGTGACCAGATTTTGAAAAATCAAAGGACACTAAAAATAAAAAGGTCATTATTGTTGCGTGAGCTAAAAAAATAAAGGTCATTTCGGATTTTTTTGTCCGAGAAAGACAAAAAAGGTCATTTAGAAAAAAAATTGTTATGGGAGCTTAAAATGTATATTTTTGTTCAAGGAGAACAAAGAACAAAAATTTTGAGGAGAACGCCTGGTCACCTTACCTTTATTATTAAGTATTTATTTAAATGCACATATCGCTTAAAAGATTATTCCCTGTTTATGGCGATTTAAAAGTAAATTATTGTCAACTGAAAAATAACACGTATCTACCAATTAAAATAAACTCTTGCTGAATTCAGTGAACAGTAACAGTGAGCAACCATTTCTAGAAACTTTGGGAACCACTGCATTAGGTTACAAATAATTATACAAATAATAACGAAATAATAGTTTCACTGCACAAGGAAAGCTATAGCGATTTTTCCACGTCGCAAACGCGTCGGCGGGGTGGACGTCGAGAAGGGGTAGGGGTAGGGGTAGCGAGAAGGGATGCTGCGCGCGATCAATAGGGAGCGAAAGGGAAAGCGGGACGGGACTCTTTGTCTCGGCGGGAGAGAGCCAGACACGTCTGCCGAGACTAATTTTAGACATGTATGCGTGCGTTTCAGGCGAAGAGACCGGCCAGAAGCAGCGCAAGGGATTCTTCAAGAGCTTCTGGAAGAGGTCGCGCCACTACTCGCTGGAGCACCCGTGAAGATCGTTCCGCGGCGTCTGGTGCTGCGCCCCCCGCGCCCCCGACGTCCGATAGATTGTATTTTTTCTACTTACTTATCTCATAAACGACCGTAACTACACACCGCTATCATGTATATCGATTATTACTACTATAATTATGTACCGAATAAACGATGATAATCAACAAAACCAGGGTCTTTTCATTGCAACGACGAGAGAAAGAGAAGCGAGCGCTTTTATAATACAATTTTATTTATCAAATACACAGTATCCTCTCGATAGATAGATATATATATATATATATATATAATAATATGCGTGTTTGTGTGTGTGTGTGGTGTGTGAGTGTGGGTGGATGTATGTATGTATGTGAGTGCGTGTGTGTGTGTAAGAGTAGTAGAGTTATATTATCATGTATAAGAAACAATTTACAAAGCCTTAATAACGTCGACCGGCGTGGCGTTGTTCCTCGGCGTTCCTGGGTCGTCGTGTGATGTCGTATTTCGTCGTCCGTCGGGAGCGACGTTCGGGAACGAACGTGTTCACATATGGCATCTCGCGAACCGGCGAACGGCGAACGGGACTAGACCGAGCGCTCTCGCCTTAGTACCCGCAGGTGATCAGGTAGTCTCCGAGCTTCTCCACCACGGAGGCGGCCTGCTGCGGCTGGATGGGCTCCTCGTACAGCGACACGACGACGGCTGCGGCGAAACGAAGATGGCGCCGGTGAAAAAGATGGACGACCGACCGGCGGAATGGAAGGTAGGAAAAAAAGATGGCGATGGCGACTCACCCTGCTGGGTCTTCATGCAGTGCACGCCCGTCTTGCCGAGCTTGGCTCTGATCACTCGGTCCGTGCCCGAGAGGTAGATGTACCTCTGGCCGGCGAGCGTGACGCCGCCGCTCGTCAGCAGCTCCTGTTTGTCGAAGCCCTGCACGAGCTTCGCGAGCTCGTCTTTGGACACCTGCAACGTAACGTTGAAATAGCAATAAAGCGACTGAACGACCGAACGACCGACCGCCATGTTGGAACTGCGCCCCTCGCGGCGACACTCACGTCGAAATTGTCCGATTTCGCCCACACGTTGCCGTCGTGGCCGGCGATCGCCGCCCTGGTGACGCACCGCGACGCGATCAGCTGCTTGTCGACGTAGTCCTGCCAGCTCATGACGGCGCCGGGCGATGTGCGCAAAGCCGGAACGACGAGCGGCGAGGCCTCCTGGCTCGGCTCCACTGAGCGCCCGACGAAGCCGACACCCCCCGACGCGACCGCCGACCCGATACGGCTACCGAGCGCGACGCCTGCTCGCCCCTCCAAACTCTTCTTGGATTCTTATAAGCTAAATTCAAAAATATTTTATTTTAAGCCTCTACAATTTTATTTTTGCGTATTCTCCTACTAATATTATTACACAAATTCACACCTCCGTACATCCAATCTATCAATCATACTTTTACAACTTGTAAATCTATTTTTATTTAAAACTACTACCTAATTTTTGCAACATATTTTTATCTAATTTGCTACACAGTAATTAAATATTTTTTTTATTAATATTCAACATAATTACAATGTTTCTTCAAATTTTATTTTTTATCTCTAATTACTCCTAAATATTTTATATTACCAACTATTTCTCTAATAGAGTTATTTATAAATATTTGTATAATAATATTTAACATATTTTTATAATTAATAAACATACACTTAGTTATATTCTCACTTAGTTTAAGTACATTATTTTTTAACCATATTTCTATTACACTTAATTCATTAATTAAATTATGTACAACTTCTTTAACATTATCACCTATGCAGTATATTAATGTGTCGTCGGCAAACAGATTTTTCTTATATTATTAATTATATCTTTAACATATACTATAAACAGCAATGGTATCAATTTAGACCCCTGTGGTACACCGTGAGATATTATTTTCTCTTTGGAATAAGCATAATTTATTTTACCTTTTTGCTTTCTTTTTTTTAAATAATTATTAAACCATCTTAAAACCATTTCACTTATACCTTATTGTTGTCTATTGCTTCGAAAGCTCTTTTGAAATCCATGAAAACTTATTTTTCATATTTACAAAAATCAAACAATACAAAAAGTCGCTTTTATTTCTATTCGATGAAGCAAAAAGTAGTTTTTTTTTTCATATCACTTCTGAGAAGGAATAATTGTTTTTATGCTCTCCTAATGGTCAAAATTCGGTTTATAATATAAACCAGTTTATAATATATATCGAATGAAACACATATAAACTTTATATGTGGTTCATTCGATTCAATACGTTCGGCGCTCTCACTGCAACGGCGATACTGACCATCTGTCTACATAAAACTGACGTCGAGGTAATCATGTAATATAAATACTGGCTAATATTTATATATACTGCCCGATGAACTGTAATAAATACTGATTGAAAAAATCTTGTCCATCTGTCAATATAATTCTTAACAGTATTTATAAATTCTGAACGGTACAATTTAAGTTCTAACTTTTTAATATAAATTCCGAGCAGTAAATATAAATTCTAACCATCTAATATTTATTTTGGCCGCTTATATTCTGAGCTTTTAATATAAATTCTGACCACAACTATATTAAAATCCTGATCTGAAGAAAACGAGCCAAATAACTAAAATAATTAAAAATTATGATACTATATAACAAATTTATAAATTGGAAAAATACCTAAGATTCACTTGTGTATTCAAAACTTTCGTGTAAATCTCAAAGATTTTAAGCCATTTTAAAATGATAAAATAATGTAAATAAAAAATGCATAAGTGAATTATTTTAAGTAATGTACTTAAAACTATTTATAAATATTTACATAACTGGGGATCTGGAGGAAATGAAACATTTAATTTATGCCTCTTTAAAATATTGATTTTGTCACAAATCAATAATGATTGCCCAATTTTTTATGATAGTGTTTTATCTGGCTTTATAATATGTTTTTACAGGGATCCATAATTCAGAGTCCCAAGTAAACAAATACACTCTCTTCTTTAAAAGGTTCCCGAGTTATATTTATATAAATAATTTTAATATTATCCATTTTTGTATCCCAGAACCTTTATTTAAAGGAGCGTTGGGATACAATTTGTTGAATTATCGCAGAATGTTGTATATCGCTAAGCATTTCTTTAAACTACCGAAGGGCGTTGTTGACAACTTTACTACTTTTTTTACTTTGAGAGTCTTTGAGAGTCACGATCGCATCCTCTTCTGTGCGTTAGAGCAATGACGTCCGCACTAGCCGAATCGCCTATGGCTGTAACCAACTAGTTCCTTAATACGCTGAAAATGCACATTGATATATTTAATGTCAGCTACAAGAAGTTGGTCATATTCGTATCATTCCATTTTATTATTTTATGCTTTTTTATTTCTTATATACTATGTAGCATATATTTTGACCATCATATTTCTATCTAAGGTACTACTAACTCATAAAATCATAGTAGCTTTTAAATACAAGCAATTAACCCATTAATCTCTGTGACTATGCCAAGACTAAATTAAAATTTAAATATAAATATAAAATGCATAAGCTTATCTTACTTTAAAGACAAAAAAATAATTAGCAATAACTTCAGTTAGTTACATTTTTAATTTTCCTATATAAACTTAATAGTTTCAATTTTTTGTTTTTAATTTAGTAATGAACTATTATAAGAAAAATAAAAAGGACCGAAAAATTTCAAGATAAAATAAACGATTCATTAGCTGCTTGCTTTTGGAAAGGACTACGGTGATCCTGAAAGGCATTATGAGTCACGATTATTGTGCGATAATAGTATATCATCATTGAAAAGATCCATCATGTATAGTTATGGTGACCATATTTTTTGGAGAAAATAACTGTTCCGTAACTTAAAAAAAAGGTTTATAACATATATTATAAAATATTGGGCGTACAGCACATATAATTTTAATCAATCATAATTATTACACATTACTAAATTAAAATGACATTCATTTTGATATGTTTCTCTAAAACTAACCATTTTTAACAACACAGGTTTGTATAAAGCTCACTTAAAATTTGTGTGGGGGGCCTATTTATCTATTCTTAATTATAGCCAAAACTTAGCAGTACTCTGGCAGCAATGACGTGACGGCGGCGGAAAGCAACACATTCTTTCGGTGAACTCGTGCCTCGTCCACCGTTCACTCGCATATATTTCAATAATAAACATGTAAACTGTTATAAACTTTTAATAAATAAAAGAACCTAATGCAGCGGCTCAATCAGTATGTAATTGCCATCGGTCACCATCCATCCGCCAAAGTTTCATTTGTTACTAATGTGTCTATTTTTGAGTATATTTTTATGTTTTATGTCTATTTTTATTTATAAGTTTTTTTAATGGTACACATATTATTCAATGAGGTATTAGATCCAGAAACACATTGGAAAAATTCAACGATTTTAAAATGTTCTTGAAAGCAGAGACGTCATTTCAGTTTTTCTAGTGTGGGAGGACAAAAGTTTTTAATTAATAATATTTCATTAAATATAATATTTTTCTTATTTTTTCTGCCCAAATTCAAGGATGTCCCTGTTTAGAATTTGCGTCAAAAGCAATAAAATCGAGCTATCGCCGTCGTGGAGGAAACGCTCGGTTCATATTACGATTTGCATTAAATGAAAATCGAATGAAGCACGTCTAAACCAAATTTTTCCCAATAGAAGAGGGCAAAAAACAATTGTCACTATTCAGAAGTTAAGAATCCACGTCAAAAGCAATAAAATTGTGTCGACGCCGTTGCAGTGGGAACTGCGACCGCGCCCTCCTGTTGATCAAAATTAGCTTTGAATACACTTTTACCAATACTCTCATATCAGCAGATCACTTGACCAATACTTTCATGCCAGATTAATTATACTTTCACTGGTAAAAATATATACCTACCGGTGAAAATGTATTTTAATATGATTTCACTGAAATGCTGTGTTTCGGCATAGATTTTCTTTGAAGGCTAATACGACAATTTGTGGTTTAGAGTCAGGAACGGTATTTCGGCGGGGGAAAAAATTGACTAGTGAGTGATCGTTTTTTTAATATTTTGATTTCATTAAATGACATGCATTTTTGTGGAGAAATTCAAGAGGGGCAAACGTCCTCACCTGCTTCCCTCCTCCAAATGACGTCCTTACTTGAAAGAAACTTGTCTATCTATGAAATATTCTAAAAATTCAACCCATCTATGTTTACGCCATTAATCGATCTTTTAATTTGTGACGTAACTTTAATACACGAAACCTAATCGAATAATTTGCCGTCATGTATGCTTAGAGACCAGTGATTGGAAATAAGCAAATAGCTTTCCTCTACCTTCGTCAACAGAGGGATTTTTTGTAATCGGACTCATTCAAATAATTCAATTTCCACAAAACATTTCTTTCAGTTATTTAAATAATCAATACAGGTTCGATTAAACTTATGAAATACATCTTTAAATATAATATATTGGCATTAATATTTTTGGATCTTTATAAAGGTAAAATTACTTTTTTAGTATTAATAGGTAAAAAAATAACTTTGGCTTCAATTCTTTAAATATTTGGGTGTCTCACATATTGATTGTAATTATTTTTTAAGTAAATATTGCAGCTTGGCTATGAATAAAAATTTACCACGTCACAGCTAGCACTTCATTAAAAATGTTTTACAAAATCGTTGGACATTTTTTCACCTGCAAAAAATATAACTTTAGTGGCTTAATAGTTTTTAAATACTCCCTGGTAGAAGAAATAGTTATTTATATTGAACTTCTGCATCATCACATAAGAAAACAAAACTGTTTTTTTTAGGGTTCGCCGATAGAATCGTCGAGTCAGCTTCACAAAACAAACTATCCTAGAAAATAAATAAATCTAAAGAACAGAGCGGTAAAATAATATACGTATGGTTATTTAAATATTCCTTATATAAAAGTGAAAACTGTAGCGGCGCGCATTTAGCTCCTTACATTGTATGGTGCTCATCAGAATTCTTATGGCCAAAATGACCTCGTGGTGCTAGCGCTGGCAACCCCGGCCATGTGCCTTGCCAAATTTCGTTCATTGTTGAAGTCTTTCGATGACTAAAGATTCATAAATTTTAATTTTTCAGGATCCATTTGCTTGTATGAATCGTTTATTTTTGCAGTCCCAACGGATTAAAATTATATGTATTTAGATCACGGTCGAAATCGTGATTCTTCTTATCTAAAGACCTTCAGATTAGAAATGCATATTTACAATTATAGTGACCGTACATGCTCGATGTTTTTCATTTTTCCTTGAAAAAAAATATGGAAAGACCCTTTTTTTGAGCTCCTGTAGCAATTTCTCTTCAAACAAAAATTCTAAGATGGTTTTTGAACAAGAAATTTTCACGATGACCTTAGATATTTTTAAGATGTTTATCTTAAAGCTTAGCATAACTACATCTATGCAATTAGCACTATTTTTAGTAAAAGACGATCGTTCGTAAGATTAATAAGATGTAGATTCAATTATATTAGATAGTTTATTGTGCACTGAAGCAAATACAGGAGCGCATGTATTTAATGTGTATATACACAGTGTTTACATTGTTTATATAATAACGACGAGCGAGTCCCTTTCGAATGTTTTAAAATTTTGTTCATATTCCGAGTTACGTCTCCGACGTCGCGTCGCGTCGCGTCGCGCGCGCAGGCCGTTCTGCAAAAACAAAAGTGAGATAAATAATAACGCAGTCCGAATAGATCGATCAAAATATTTATTCAGGTATATAAGGTTCATATATAGATTAAAAATAGTAACGTACAAACCCCAACGCGAACCTTCCGAACACGGAAAGGAGCCCCCTAACGCACCGTTTACTCTAACTTATTTACGCGTATTAAAAAAATACATTTAGATTAATTAAACTAAACATAGCGAAAATAACTATATTATTCTATGTAAAAAAATTATATAATACAGCGAGCTTTCGACGAAACTCTCCCGAAAAAATAATAATAATAAATCTGCGAACGTTACTATTGAAAAGTCGATACCGTTTCGGACGAGATAGAAGAAGAGATTGTCGCCGAGCGAAATCCGGAGACTCACAAATTAAAAAAAAACTGCAGTGACACAAGTTAGCCAATTTAATCGATCTAGAACAGGTTGGCGACGTCGCTCGGCATCTCGTCGATGTGGGTGGTGTAGAAAGCCTCCAAATCTTTGAGAGCTCGCTTGTCCTCGCTGGTGATAAAGTTGATGGCGACACCTTTACGGCCGAATCGACCACCGCGACCGATCCTGCGAAACAATTACAAACGTTGTTATAATAACGAGCCGACTCCGGCGACGCTCCGTCCGAGGCGGACGGTTCAGACCTGTGAATGTAGTTCTCGCGATTCGACGGTAAATCGTAATTGATTACGAGCGACACTTGTTGCACGTCGATACCCCTAGCGAGCAAGTCGGTGGTGATCAAGATGCGAGATGATCCCGAACGGAACTGCTTCATGATGGTGTCTCTCTCTTTCTGGTCCATGTCTCCGTGCATAGACGACACGGTGAAATCTCTCTCGTGCAAGTGCTCAGTGAGCCAGTCGACCTTGCGACGCGTGTTACAGAAGATTACGGCCTGCGTGATGGACACTGTTTCGTACAGATCGCACAGGGTGTCTAATTTCCATTCTTCGCGTTCCACCGAAATGTAGAACTGTTTAATACCTTCCAAGGTGAGCTGAAACGGCGTATCGCAAAATTAGGCACACGTTCGATAGCCAATCCCAGATAAGAAACGACATATTACCTCGTCTTTCTTGACGAGAATGGAGACCGGCTCCCTCATGAACTGCTTGGAGACTTCCATGACGTCCTCGGGCATGGTGGCGGAGAGCAAGATGACTTGCACTTGCCTCGGCAGCGATTTGAATACATCATGAATTTGATCCTTGAAACTGTAAAAAATAAAGTTGATCAATAGAGTCTAATCTTTAACAAACAAAGAAATCGTTATTAATTTCTCCCAAACGACAAAATGAAGGTCAATGCCACCGTGCTTGCGAAAAACACGTGTTTGTTATATATAGAATGGAACAAGGCTAATTTCTCGAATGTTTATTGATTTTACTATGCTGTTGAGAAAAATAATAGATTACTTGAAAATTTGAACTGGATATGCATATATAATTAAAGATGCAAATAAGTATTCTTACAATTGGCTAAAAATGTACAATTTTTGTAGATTTTTAATTAAATTAATATGCTTATATGAATTTTATTCTTTTTTAGTCAAACGAGTGCATGTATAGTACTACGGTGAACTTTATCATTTTTGACCAAAAATCTTCAAGGTGACGTTCTTCTACCTCATGTAGAAATCTGTCTTTATTCTACGCGAACACAAACTTTTTAGTGTCCTCCTTTGATATTTTAAATCTGGTCACCTTAGCTATAGAGTTCAAGGAAACATTATTTTCACAGAATTTTAAATGTACATATTTCTGTTTTGACAGAAGGTGTCGTTATTTAACGCTACTAGATATGCGTTGTTATTGTTTAGATAATATTTTACAAGGTAATGTTACATTTTTTTAACCCTTGAAAACGCATGAACCGTAATGTGTTAACATAAGAAGAATTTATAATTATTTTTGAAAAAAGTATGTATTATTTATTTCCATACTTGATGGCGTGAATGTGCGAGCAAAATATACTATAAGGTCCAGATAGTTTTCGATCTAGTAATAATAATGGTTGCATCGATTATTATATTATTCATTTGTTGGAAGACGTTTTTTATTATAATTGTAAAATTGCTCAATTTATTTTAACCCTTCACAATGATAACGAACAGATTAGTGAAATAATGGCTCATGGAAATTTATAGTTTGTAAATTTTCATCTCATCAGCAAATTTTTCGAGAGAATTGTCATGTCACATCCGTTTTCTGTTAAAAATTAAATTTGAATAACTATTTTTAAATGTTATACATGGGCTATATATTTTTATGCCGCTGTATGGTGTGGGTCTGTGCAGTTTTTAAAAAAAAGTACTGTGATCAGTTAAACACTAGATTTACAGGTATAAGCCCGTTAATTTGATAGGTGTCATTAAAAATAGGTATATAGTGACTAGATTTTGAAAAATATCAATATTGTTCAATAAATAAAATTATTATATATGATGTATTCAGATGCAAGCGGTGAGGTCTCCCCTCTCGGTCGCTCGCATGTTAAGGGAAGAGAGTGAGTGAGCAGAAAAAGTATTTCACCGCCTGCCTCTGGACGTATTGTATACTATATAAAGAGTAATGAGATTTAAAAATGAATGGTTAAAAAAAGTAGATTATGACGTCATCAATAACGATGGTTGTTAGCATTTGTCGATAATTTACTTTTACCGACTGTGGAGTAATAAAATTTATTTAGAAAAATGCACTTTCAACTATCGCTAGGAGGAGACCTTGTAAATAATTGTATCTTGATGAACTATATTTTTTAATCGGAGAAAAAGGTTCTAGAATAAACTCACCCTCTAGACAACATTTCGTCGGCTTCGTCGAGGACGAAGAGCCTGATACTGCTGGGTCGGAGGGCTCGTCGCGACATCATGTCGTACACTCTGCCGGGCGTTCCGACGACGACGTGCACTCCCATCTCGAGCTTGCGAATGTCGTCGCGGACGTTGGTGCCTCCGATGCAGGCGTGGCACTCCACGTTCATGTAATCTCCGAGGGCCGTGACTACCTGTAAAGGAGCGGAGTAACCGCGAGTAAGCAAATAGGTAAATAAGCAACAAAAAAAAGCGAAGAGACGCACCTTTGTGATCTGCTGGACCAACTCGCGGGTGGGAGCCATGACCAGGGCTTGGCACTCGCGCCTCGCCGGGTCGATCTGCTGCAGGATGGAGATGGCGAAGGTGGCTGTCTTTCCGGTACCGGACTGCGCTTGCGCGATCACGTCGTGGCCCTTGACGCAGGGCATGATGGCCCGCTGCTGGATGGCCGACGGCTTCTCGAAGCCGTAAGCGTAGATGCCTCGCAGGAGGTTCTCGTTCAGGTTCATGTCGTCGAAGTTGTCCAGCACCTCGTGCCAGTTGGTGTCGATGAAGCCGTCCGGCTCGACGGGGCCTCCCTCGTAGGCCTTCTTCGTCTCCGCCGGGGGCCCATTGCCCTCTCCTGTCCAATCCTCACTTCTGCGAATCAAAATCGAACGACGTCAGACGCTGGACAAAAGTCGCCTCCCTCCGGGGCGCGAGGGGGGCGCGGGCGCGGCGGCTCGGCCTCTCGGCTTCGCGAGCGCCGCGCCCCCGTCCCCGAGAGCGCCCCGAAACCCCCCAAACCGAAAAACGCACCTACGCTCGTTCGAGTACATGACTCAGTAGCGATTGCCAAATGAAAAGGAAGCGCGTCGACCGAGCGACTGTGTTCCACGACCTTCGAGAACGATTTACTATTTCAAATCGACCGAAACTAGTACCAATCGTCTTTATAAATTCAAAAACGATTTATCCAATCCACAAAGTGACGATTTCAATGCGGATTGTTGATTTTTTTCTTTTTCGAGAAGTTATTCGGCGGTTGCTTCCGGTTGCTCGCAAAAGTGAGGTTAAGCATTAACGTTAAACGCAAAAATTAGTCGCTAAACTTTCAATAGCTTTTTAAAATACTTAAAAGATGCTGTAAAATGCTAACTATATTTTTATACAACAGGATTTTTTAACTATTTATACCTCTTTCCCCCTTTTCTCATTATTCATAATGTAATTCCTCCCCTTTCCAAAATAGTGTAACTATGAAAAAAAAATAATACAATTTTATTTCTTAGATTTTATTTAACATAATATATAAAAATTATTGAGATTATTTTTTACTGTTACTTTATGCAATTGGAAACCTGGGAATTTTTCTTCTTTGCAAGTACTCGGATAACAGTAGGAATAGTTCAGGGAAGTAATTTCAGCCATTTCCAGGGATCGATGCAAAAGCTTACTAATCAATGGTCGTTTTTTTAATATTTCAATTTTATTGAGATTCATACATTTTCCTACTAAATTCGAGAGGAGGGTGTCAAAGGCCTATACTTTCCCTCCTCCTCAAATGAGTCCAAGTCAAAAGTAATAAAATCGTGCTATCGACGTCGCAGTGAAAACGATCGGTTATCTAACAGTTTTGACGTGAATTCTTTACTACTGAAAAGTGATAATTGATTTTTCGCCCTCCTATTCACCAAAATTCGGTTTTAGAACTTTCATTACGTCAAATTGAGTTTGATTAAATTAAACAATTATCTATATTAGCACAGTAAATTAATAAAATAAAAGCGCAGTCGCAGTGGGAACACTCTCACTGCGACGGCGCCGCCACAATTTTGTTGCTTTTGACGTGAATTTTTGACTTCTGAGAAGTGATAACTGTTTTTGCGCCCTTCTATTGACCAAAATTTGGTTTGAATACACTTTGTCCGATGCTTTCATATCAATCGGTAGTAATGTCGGCAAGGATAGCTACCATATTTTTAAAACACGGTGTTATATCCAACTTACATCTCATTACGCTTATTTTCTCCTAAGAAATAAGTTTCCTTTTAAGTCAAGTTGGATTTGGTTAAATTATATACGTAATTTATGTTTGGATTTGAACATTTTAGTGCAGCATATAATTTCACTAGCTCCTATTAATTAAATTATATTATTTAGGTGATTTTGTGTATTATTATCAAACTCATCGTCATAATAACGCTACAACCCTGGAGATAATTATCCCTTATCCACGATAATTATGCACCTTGCTCTATCGTAGGTTAAGCAGCGCCAATCGACGAGCGTTTAGATATATATTTTTTTTTGTCTAACTGATGCAGTTTACTTTTGTATATATTTTTATAACTTATATAATTTACGATGTCGCTGTCAAATATTATCAAAACATTGGGATGCTGCATCAAATAAGACAGATATTTACAATATCCCCATATAAAAATCTGGAGCGTGCAGTAACGTTCGGTGTAACAAATTTTTCTTTGAAAATTAATTTTCTAACAAATTCAATATTTAATTATAGGCAGAGGCGTTTAGTGAAACGTTGATAGAGTAAGAAAGAACTCATGCGCAGTATTTTGCGATCGTGCGACTGAGACACAAAGTTTTACCGGTCGCCTCTGATTATAGATATGAAGATAAAGGAAAAGAATTTCTATTTTTTTTGTCATTGTTTTTTATCGTTATTTAAAGACATGTGTTAAAAATGTTAATTATTGATAATATATAATTAAATTTTAATCTAATCTTTACGAAAATATCTGAGACTTATATTTTATGAAAATGAGTAAAAAATCAGATGTATATCAACCTTAGTAAAATGCTACCTATTAAAATATTTTTTTCAATAGTCGTATTATTTTCATAATTATATAAAACGCTGTCGTTTCTCGAACTCAAATATTGTCTCGGCTTTTGCTCTGGATCATCTTCATGCGTTGCGATCTCGTACACATGTATAGTCCATATTTAAAATTAAAAACATTTGAATTCCATTTTGATGAGGTAATCTGAAAACCAAATAAAGTATCTGCAGAGATAGATATCTTTATATTTAATATAGGGTGATAGAGAGCTTAAATCAAAATTTGTCAGTATTTATTATTAAAATTATGCAGTCCTATTTTCATTGGAAAATAATATTCATGTTACCGTATACAATACAAAATCTATTAGCTTTTTGTATTGTAAACAATGATATTCATGTTATCGACTTTATACTATATAATTAATTGATACAAAAATTAAATATTCAGAAGTTAACATCTTAAAGCTACAGCACAAGGTGGACTTTAACCACGGGGAAAATACTGTTGGGGTCGACGATATTATTGAAAAATGAAATAGACGTAAATATTTTATTTGTAATATGTTTATGAACAACATTGTATGTTATAGGTTCTATAGTCATAAATAAAAAAACAACAAATGGTCTGCGAATGATAATAAAACATAGTAATCGGTTCGCTGTGTGAGAAAATTATAGACAAATTACTTATTTTAAATTTTAAAAATGAATTATAATGTAATTGAACCAGACGAATTATAGACATCAGATTCGCCAGAATTCATCTGATATATATGAATCTCTTTAATCGTGTCTTCTCCAAAATAAAAATCTTTATAATCCTTCAAAACATCTGTGGCATCAAAAGGCATCCTGTTTTTGACTTCGCTTCCTTCGTCATCTCGTCGTTGGCGAGTGTTCATCAATGTAACGTGCAGTTTTATAGTTGATCTATTTTTTGTAGAATCCAAACCTAAAATATAAACAAAAAATATTAACTGAACAATTGTCTCGATAATAAATTAAAACATAGTATATACCATTTTGAGAAAAAAACTCTTTCAGTTTTTGCGTCATTTCAGCAATAATCCCCTTATCACATTCATTTTTCTCAGTAATTTCTGCATAAAGAACATGCGTACACTTGGGATCATCGTTCATATAAGAAATTCCTTTTATACAAACTTCAATACGTTTGCCTTTTAAAATTGGTCTGCAAATAAAACCATATGAGTTATTATAAGAACGATTTCAATACAAATTTGTAGAATTTACTCAATTATGGTTGTTTTTGCTTCATTCAAAAGATCAATAGCCAATGTTCTTTCACTGCTGTCCATCAAACTCATCACAAACAACGTAAGATGAATTTTCATCGGTGAAATAAAGATAGAGTCTTCAATTCCATTGAGAGGATTGTTTGATAGAACGTCATCCTAAAATAAATATAATTTAATAAGTGAGAGAAAACCTTAATTTATAGATATTTTTTACCTTAAACTTTTTGACATTTGAAATAATTTCATCAGACGTAAGAGAAATGCCAAGGAAATGAGTTAAATCTTGCTTTCTGCGAGCATCGTTCACAATCATTTTAATTCTTCTTATTGCCTTTCCGACATTCTAAAAATATACACATTTAAATAACTATATTGTTATGTATAATTAATTTCTATTTATAAATAACCTTGACATCGGGACCCATGATGACCACATCTGCTTTCACTCCACGAGGAGGTAGTTTTATATCAGTTCTCGTTTCATTCATAAGCCGTTTTAAAGTAATTCCTTTCTTGCCTATTATGTAACCAAAGTAACACCTACAATAAAATTAACATTAAAATAAATCAAAATACATAAATATAATAATCTCACCCCATAACTCACAATGGCACATGGAAACTCGCTTTGATTCTCCCGTTGTTACATGTAATATATTCAAAATCTTCATCATCGTCCTCTACCTCGTGTTCGACATACGCACTCATATTATCTGTGACTAAAATTATCGATGAAAAATATATGTTTTTAAAAAAATACAACGTAAATAAGCATATATCATAGCAAAAAAATATAATACCACTTTCAACTTGAATAGGATTTTGGACGTTTTGAGAACCATTTAATCTGTAACATCTGCCTTCGAACCAGCAAAGTTGCGGTGAAATTGTATCCATACTTTTACATAGCATAAACGTCAGTTTGACAGTTGTGGTCGTAAACACACATAATATGGCCATTATTATTTTTACATAAAATAATCACAATAAAAATATGAATTGAACTAAGACCCTCTCACCGCGGATGGTTTCTATAGAAGTCGTCAATAAAATCGTCCGTAATTATTAGGCACCAAAATTACCATAAACGCTTTAGTCTAATAATATGGTTATTTAGTATAATTTAAGGCTACAAATCACTTGAATTTATTGCACCATAATATTTTGAAAAATATGCCATGAATAGGTGCCTCCCCCCATATATTAACAAATTTCGAAATGCCGCACAAAAATATCAGCCGAGGTGAAAGGGTTAAATAATATACTGTAAGAAGCTATTTATATATGCATTCATTATAGCTAGAACTTATCGGCGGAGGGTAGAATCTTATTTTTGTGGATTCGACTCGACGGGAAGACAACAGGAACGTCATTTCAGATGTTTCCATGGAAACGGGAGGGGGAGGGGGAGGGAGATGAAGGCAAAAGTTAACCAGTCAATGATAGTTTTTTAATATTTCCATTTCATTATGATTCATTAAATAATATACATTTTTCTTACCAAATTTTTTCATCGGAAGCAATAAAATCGTGCGGTTGCCGTCGCGGTAGAAACGTTTGGCTATTTAGCAGTGGAATCGATTAGTTATTAAGACATTGTTATTAAGAAATACAAGACGCAAGTTGCTTATGACAGCCCTGGCGACCTTCAAAAGCTAATATTTAATTTTCGCCATTTTATTAATGTTATATAGTGGTAATAATTTTAAACGTTTCTCCATAGATGGCTCTATATACATTAAGTCTTATAATATCATTTCAAAGCATAAATGCGATTTTTGTGAGAGCTTCATAAGAAGCTCGTAGCAATATGGTTGCGACTCGGTAGAGCTTCGTACGGCGTCTGTTGCATACAAACAGTTAATAATAATATTACGACTTATAATAAGTAATAATCGAATAAAATTACGGTAAACCAAATTTTGACCAATCTCAGAAGGCAAAAATTCACGTCAAAAGCAATAAAATTGTACCGTCGCCGTGGGAAAGCTCGGTAGTGAGTGCGGCAGCGACGGTACAATTTTATTGATTTTGAGGTGGATTTTTGACTTTTGAGAAGTGATAATTGTTTTTTGCGTTCCCTTATTGGTTAAAATACAGTTTAGATGTGCTTCACTCGATTCTAACTTATTGTGAGTCGTAATATTGTTATAAAAAGTTTTAATATGAACGCTACACAACTAAGCGTTTTCACTGCGACGGCGACAGCACGATTTTGTTATAAACAGGGATCCCATTGAACTTGGCCAGAAAAATGCATGTCATTTAATGAAATTCTATGAATTTAAATGTAATTAAAATTTGAAAACGACCACTAACTGACCAATTTCCCCTTCCCCCTGTAAATAGCTGAAATGCCGTCTCGAAACAGTAGTAGTTACATAGTAATTGTAATGTGGGGGTTTTTATTTGTATATTTGCGCAGTAAATCATGTTGGGATCATTACTTTGGTTTTTGAAGCCCGAGGGGGTCTGATTTCGCCTTCAGTTACACCCTTACCGCCAAGCAAAGAACTCACAGCATCCTACTATCAAAAATCACAAGGTGACAAGACAGAAATTGTGAGACCTCGGCATAATATCGAGACACCTAGACGATCGATCACAGCCACATTAATCTACTAGAAACCTCAGAGGACCATCCCAAGCACATCGTCCCTCCGCCAGCTTCTCTAACAGCGCTCAGAGAGAAGCACACTCATACAATAATTTGTTTCGCTATAAGTTATATTAAATAAATTGTTACCAGCTTTTCGGCGTCTATATATGTCTGCGAAGTCGCACTCTATCGGGGTCTGACTTCGAAAACACGAAAAATCATAAGTTTAGATCGGAGATTTTATAGAAATGTCCAAGAGCAGGCCTATGCGGTGGGATATTTTCCATTTCGCTCTCTCGCGTGTTCAGTGACGTGAGTGAGTGAGAGATAAGAGCTTAAAAAAATACTTAATTAAACAGCAAAAAATCATTTGGCTCCAGTGGTGAAGTGGGGTCGGCAAGTATAGTTCTGGTACAATTTTCCACGACCGAAACGCGTTCCGGTACGATTTGACACCGACAACACAAAAACAACAATCGCAAACATAATGCAACTACAACGCAACAAACAAAATGACCAAGGCAATCGATTCCGGGCTTACATAAACTAAAATCTCATTGATTACCCTAAAGGGGAGTAGCGTTCCGACACTATTTTATTTAAAACTACACCACCGCTTGGCTCTTCGATGGGAAGGTGCGACCTTTTTATTTTCATGCGTCATTGACCCTCGTAAATACCAGCAGAACCACGGGATTACTTTTTAAATCCTCTATTTAGTCTTTTCTACATATTTTGCAATAAGTAGACTTATGCACGCATCCTATCTGCACGGGCACCAACAGAATATGTATGAGCGCCAAACGTCCGCTCGGTTTGGTCTAAGCATCCATAAAAACAGTTTCAAATATTTATGAACTGCATTTTTGCAGTCGGCAAAGGATTACAAACTATAATTCTGCGATATCATATCGCATTACACAAAATGAACATATAATCATTTCAAGCGCAAAAAAATTATGTAACATAAACATTATTAATAATATAAATATAAACATTACGCGTAATCTTATCAAAATATTGTGTTTAATGTATTTATCTAAATCTTATCTTTACATATTTTATACTTTAAGTAACGTATAGAAGCGTCATTTATTTTTTATAAATATTTTTTCATTAGTAACTTTTTTTTAAAATATTTTCAATAAATTATAAATACATCGAATTTAATAATTTGCATAAAAATAAGTATATCCGTAATTAATTTTTTATTTAAAAATTACTCATGTTTGAAATGTTGTTACGCATTAAAATTATTAAAAAAATTTAATGTAAATATTATACAAATTGCGTACACTTTGTATAGATTACTTTTTTACTTAATGGATTTTTCTATAAAATATTGCGTCAACGAAAACACATACATATATTAATTAAACGTCGAATCATGTAAATACATAATATATAATAAAAGTTTCCGCGGTATTCAAATTATATTTATGACGCTTAGTTTGCTTTTACTAATCCGTAGTATTGAGAAATCATGGTTCTTTAGATTTCGTGTTCAATGATACATATTGCATAATTTCAGCGACATAGCACATATACTAATCAAAAAATTTACTAAAATATCTATTACAATATTTCAATATTTATATTCAATTAACGCAGCCTTTTCATTTCTTGTAATATGATATAATTAATAAATAGATATTTCCTTCATATTATATAAGTTTTGCTTAAATTCATGACAATAATAATTAATATATGAACCAATTAAAAAAATTATGAAAGATATGATTAAATTATCTTTCTGATAATGTAATTTTAATTAAGAAAAAAATGTTAGAATATTATTTTGAAATTCATCTTCACTCCAAAAAGTTTTTAACCATCTTTTTATGAATTGCGGACAAGAAATAATTATTTAACGAGAAACTTATTTCAGGGCTTCCATAATTTTAAAATAAAAAAAAGGATTAATTTTCTATCTGACGCCGCTTCTTTTGAAATAAGATAAGTGTAAGCTCCCTGATTGCATACTTATGTATTTAGTTACAATAGTTTTTATAATACTTAGAAAATTTAGAGCTGCAGAAGATTTTTTCACTAAAAGTTTTTCACTAAAAATTAATAAAATCAACGAAAGAAATAACCGATTTGAAATATGTAAAATTATTTAATTTTATTATTTATCCGATAAATTCAATTAGGGTATTTTTTTTACATATTTCCATATTCGCAGTGTATTGACATAAATTAAGAAAGTTCAGAAAAACTTTCAATCAAATTAAATTATTTTCTAAGCAAACTATCAATTGTAAAACAATTGACAATTTCGGGTTTTCAGCCACGCTTTCACTTACAGCCAGGGACATCGAGAGTGAACCCGGGCCCTGGGAAACAATGATTCCGGGCCTCATGACAAAAATGCCATTTTATATATTTTTAGCATCGTAATACAATTTCTTAAATAAATAATAATATGTGCAAGTTAACCCCTTCTATGCTACAAATAAATAAAAAAATTAGCAACCATTGCGACAAATTTTTTGCAAAATATTTTAATTAGGCATTAAAATTTATTAAAAATATTTACTCATAATACATTTACTCATAATACATAATACATTCACACGAATAATATAATATCACAGAATTTCATAGATATTTCAGAGCAGCATATTAGCGCTTATCAGTCAAATTATATTTTCGCTCATGGAAATACATATGTACAATATATATCTACTAATGAAAATGTATTTGGACTTTTTACTAGTGAAAATATAATCTCACCAAAAAATATGCATTCACTGTAACATGTATACATCGGATGTAAATAAATAATGATAAGTATGTAAATATAGTATATGATAAATATAATTTTACTAGCACCTACCGGATTTAAAAATGATTTTCGGGACAGATTACATTTATATAATTGAGCTGGTGCTGTTGTTGATTTTTCGTTATTTCTTTGCTTCTTCTTCAGGTATACGATCTGAATTTTGAGATCAAATACCTAAATTTTCTGCTACTTATTTACATTCGTTAAATATTTCCTTTCGTGTCTAATATTTTTAAACGTTCAAAAAGCAATAAAGGGAACAAATTTGAACACAAACGGAGCCGCGTTAAAAAAGTACAATCTGTCCCTTTGAATAATAATGTTTATTGTGAAAGTATTTTATTTGTTGTATGTATAAAAAGAGGTGAAGGAATTTATACCTGAAATACATACATTTGAAACAACTTGAGATTCATTCATCAGGCCTGCTTACAGCAGCAATATAACGATGCACAGACCAGACCTTTTTCACTGCGTTGCGAATTGTTCGCTCAGTAATTATTGACAGCTGTCTGATTTACAGTGTTTACGACGAAGAGATGACAAGTTCCATTATGGAAAAGAAGTATAAAGGTAGTTTGAAATAAAATTGAATTAATTAAAGCGTAAAAATAATTTTATGTTTAGCGGTGTTTGAGGCTGCGCATGCGCAGATGTATTTTTTGTGTCAGTTTCGCGGTGCCGCGATCTGTCAAGCGACAGAAAGCGACCGTCCGTCGCTGGCTTCAGTCGTGTGGTGCGTGTTGACGGCACAGTCGCGTCTCGTCTCGCGTTTCGCGTATCGTTCGATCTTCGATCGCTTTCGCCGAAGTTTCGTTGGTTCGCGGTCGAACGCGCCATGGCGAGCATCGGCTGGAGCCGAGTGCGCCTTCTTTCCAGGGTATTCAGGACTCTGGACCTCTCCCAGGTGAGCCACAGTTCCTCCGATCGCCAGTTTCATTCATCATTTGGTCCGAGAAACCCTTGCCGAGCGATTACATAAACACTAGTCGGATTCGAATTTATTATTTATCGCAATTTATTCGCGAGATTTGGAGATAAGGTAGAAAATGTTTTTTCGGAACGATGCATCGGCTCAAATTGTGCAATTTGTGTAGCGCGGCCGCAAATTCGAACGAAAGGCGCCGAAAGTTTTGAGGTTACGCAAATGTCATCTGCGCGCGATCGCAGCGATCGCAGCGCCCCCGGCGGCGCGGCGGCCACTCGAAAGTGAAATCGGCTGAAAAATAATCTAGTTTCGTATTTTTACCAGTAAATTTCATTTATTAAAACAAATGAATTATTTATCTATATATTTATTTCAAAAGAGATATTGAAATATCAGGTGACCTATTTATTATTCAATTAGCTTTTTTAATTAACTTTTATTTAAAAAAATATTTTCTTTATAATTCCAATCAATTTTAAACAATTCAATGTTTTTTCAAAATCACTATTTTTAATTACAGTTTATTACTAGAAATATTAAATAAATTTGTAGGTACAGTTTTACGAGAATCAAAGTCTGCTTTTATGCACAATATTATAGTTGTGCAAAAATAATGCTCTTTCAATGAAAATGTGCTAATATGTGTACATTTTCCAATATTGATTGTTAAGGTCAACAATTAACTTGTTTGTTTAACGAGTAAAATATGAAATTTTAAATGAAATAGGATATACCTAATACATATAACATTTCATTTCATTTAGAACAAAAAATAAACGTTCTCGCAACAGTGAAATTGATTGCTTGTGCTAATGTGTGAAATTCGTTCAATGTGATTTATAATTACTTTTTCTCTAAACATTATCAGAGCGAAAAACTTTTCGTTCCTTTCTACAAAACCGTTTAGAATTTCCATATTCAATTCGGTTTCGAATTAATATTAAAGTAGTTAAAATTAATCACGAGTTTAATTGAAAAGTCATACAAAGAGCGTTGATTTTTATCAATATTGTACAAACCGTAATTGTGGTTAAAGATATGGCCTAACGATGACTATCGTACTTATAAAGGATCTTTATCCATAAGTCCTTTAATTTTTTTTTATAAATTAACAATAAATTCACTACTCTTTCGGTGTTTATTTTTTTTATATAAAAAAAACTATGTACAAATAAATTGAATAGCACCTTAAACTTCAGTCGTCAATGTGTTATAACAACTAATGTGTGTACAAAAAACCGCTTTTATCTCTATTAAATGGAATTGAAGGAGTATTTTTTTCATATAACAGATAGTCCCATTTTTTTACATTTGCTGTATAGCAAACTGTATAACTTTTTATAAATTAACGATAATTACACTATTCTTTCCGTGATTATTAACAGTTAATAATGCTATTATGGGATATGTTTTAAACCCTAAATCAACAAAGGCAATAGAGATGAAATAATCTTAGTTATGCTATATTATGAGTTTCAACTCGGTCATAATGCGACAATAGCAGCTAACATTTTTAGTGTCAAGCGAAATTAGGCGGTGTATGCTAAGAATGCCAAGCATATTTTTGGCAAATATAGATATCATTTTTTGTGTGAACCACTATTTACTATAGGAACAAGATTAAATTCAATTTATACAAGTAAATACACAAATAAAAATATTTCATATTTTTACAATCGGTTAAAAACATCTATAATTCAATGGGGAGGGATGCCATTAAATTTAGAAAGTGTCAAATGCTGTCCTATAAAATTTTCTTTCGGGAATTTTGACAATAAATATACGTAAAGGTGGGTTGTTAGTGAGGATATTAGGGCTGCCAAAACAAGATTACATCTTTAAAGGATAATGTTATGCATTTGATAAGATATAAAGGGCATATTGGATTATTGCT
Organism: Plectrocnemia conspersa; assembly: GCF_051122295.1. NCBI lineage: Eukaryota > Metazoa > Arthropoda > Insecta > Trichoptera > Polycentropodidae > Plectrocnemia > Plectrocnemia conspersa. The sequence continues at coordinate 1,430,975 of NW_028277176.1, read as the reverse complement.
TGCTTTTAAGACTTTGAGTTACACCGGAACAATCGCTCACTTGGACGAGTAGGAAACCCTCCCAAAGACAGGTGGTTTTTATCTCTGCCCTTATTTCAGTACTTCAATTATCTCACCAGCTTTTTCCAGTGGAAGGAGGGGGGGGGGGGGGTGACAAAAGTTGACCATTCAGTAGTTGTTTATTTTTAATATTTCATTAAAATTTATATTTCATTAAAATTTATAGTATTTTATTATATAACATACATTTTTCTGTCCAAATTTAAGTGGTCCCTGTTTAGAATCAACGCAAAAAGCAAACAGTATTACGAACGAAGCATATCTAAACCAAATTTTGACCAACAGGAGAGCACATAAAACAATTATCCCTACTCAGAAGTAAAAAATCCACGTCAAAAGCAATAAAATCGTGACAGCGCCGTTACGATTTGACGCAAATTTTTGACTTCTGAGAAGTAATAATGGTTTTTGCGCCCTCCTATTGACCTAAATTTGGTTTGAATATACTTTGACCAACACAAATTTATTAAATTATTTATAACATTATAATAACATCTGTATTTAACCCGGAGGAAAAAAATGTTGAGTATGTCTAATTTAGATCCTTGAAACAGTTTTTAGGTAGAAAATATTTTATAAAAACAGATATAAAAAAGGACAATAAAGAATTTATTGCTTCCAAAAATACATTATTTTTCGAATCATATAAAAATAATTGATTAGCACGTAGATGATAATTATAGAAAAATACGAAATATTACACATTTTAATATTTAACTTGCTTAACCCGCACCTTAAAAAGACTTATGGGACAACCTGATGCGTGAATACAAAAAACTACTATTGAAAAAACATTTTTTTCTTTCATTGTACATTTACATATAGAAAATAAAATATGTTTTATGAATAATGATTTATTTATGCAATTCATAAAATTATTAATACCATGTTTTTGGTAAATTTTTGCTCTTAATTATTTTATATTTAATTAAATAAGTGGTTTAATTCAAATTCATCAAATGAAATAACATTTTTTTTTGGGATATTTTTCAATTGTGGGAGTCGGGAATACCAAGATTGAAGAAATCCTTTGAAACAGCACCCACTACTCGCTACTTATTTTGTGGTTGTTGATTGTGTTGACCCTGTTGTAACGATATTTTTGTTACAGTTGTGCAGTATTTTTTTTTACTTTTTTAAGTAAACAATGACGAAATATATTTATGAAAATGCCGTTGTTCCTTGAAAATAAGAACCGGTCCTATTTTAATTTTGGTCCAATTAACAATTAACGACATTTATTTATATATAACAATCAAAATGTATTACAGTACAATTTACATTTATTCAAAAACAGGCCTGATTGTTTCGCGACTCCATTTCCTGTAGAATGCGGTGAAATTTCTTATCTCTCACTCACTCTCGTCATTTAACATGCGAGCAAGCGAAAGGAAAAAGAATCGCTGCAAAGGCCTGTTGAATTCCATACGTAAATGATCCTAGAATGGATTATTTATTGCAATGTCAAGTATCTGAAGATCAATTGAGAATCGATATTTCTCTCTGCGAAGAAGTTCTTCATGTCTTTAGTGCAATGAGTATGTGCTAATTCCCAGATTTGCAAATCTCTTTTCCGATCTTGCAAAAGAAGTGGCATTTTTTAAAACAAAATTTATTTTTCATGATTTTTTAATTAGTGCTTACATTACAAATATCTAAAAAAATCACACTAGGACTCATTTTCGGAGCAGGTCATGGTTTCAGGTAGACAGGTAGAATGAAATATCATTACAGGTTTACTATCATAAAATTGATGTATTAAATCTAACGTTTTTATAATCATTTAACGTGATTCTTGACCAGGCTAAAATAATTATAAAATACCAGTTTTTTAATAAGTTGCATTCGAGCTCAGATTTCGTGTTATTGTACAATTTTTCACATCATCAAAGAATCAGTTGTTAAGCAATCGATGCTATTTATTTCAAAGGGGTCAATGCCAGTTGATGTCATCTATGTCACTTTCACGCTTTTGCGAAAACTACATACTCCAAACCAGGAAATGGATCTCAGTCATGATTTCATTACCTCTCTAGAAAGATGTCCTTAATTTTTTTCGTTCACATATAACAATCATTTTAAAGGTCAACGATTGCAATTTTACAGTAACAATGTAATCAATCATAATGTAGCACCAGCCGGAAAAACTTGTTTTTTGGCAAAGGGGTCAATGCATGTTGTGGTTGGATTGACTTCCTGAAATGTATTAGCTATATATATATATATATTAGATGATTTTTCTGTGCGCAAACGAAAATTGCGCACAGCAAAAGTTCTGATTATAGATGATTAATATACACGTATACAGCTGTGGCCAATTAAGAGTTGACATTGCGGTTCTTATACGTATTTTGATTATTTTATCAACTCTGATGCATTTTTTACACGCTTTTAAATTTATAATAGATAATTATAATTGTTAACTTTAGTTTTCCGTTAATACTGTTGCATAATTGCGTCAATTCTTTATCGTCGTCCCAGCAAGTGCATAATGGCGAGCCTCCAACTCAACACGTGCGCGTGACTTTTTTTTTGTTATATGCATAGAAAGCAATATCGAGTACATTTAAAAATTAGAAGCTTGTAAATAAAACAGTTTTATAACATTTTAACAAAATTATTTTTACATAATTTCACTTTTATTTTTAATAAATTCTTGTATTCTGCCTGGCATCGATAAATACAGATTTTCAATTATTTTAAGACCGATCTCCTCTTCCTACACTTCCATGATATGTTTTTTCAGCTCGGGTAAATTTTTTTAACGTTTTTTTCTTAATTGTTGTTTTATGATTGCCTATAAATTTTCAATTGGGTTCAGGTCGGGGTTGTTTCCTGGCCATTTTAATGATGTGATTTCCGTTAACTCTTTGAATTATGTAATCTATAGATAGAGGATTAGGATAATTCTACGGCGCACAGTCGCTTACCATCTGCTCCAAACAGATTAAATTTGGATTTATTGGAGAAAGCCACTCTTCTCCAATCTTCGACGGTTCAATGGCGATGAGCTTTTGCTCATTCAGAGCGATTCTTTTCTCAGTAAATAGTGTTTTTTTCCAGCTTCAACCAAACGTCTATTCACTGTCTATTTTAGATTTTACCATGATCGTAATTTGTTTAGATCTCTCCATGATTTTGGTTTTGTCTTTACATAACCGAGGCTAACGTGCAACTGAGAAGGCTTTACAAGTTAAAATATCTATATATTGCCATGAAACTTTTAATTGCCCACAGCTTAAAAATATTTTACAATTATATTAATAATTTACATTGCTATGATATTCTTCAAACAATCTCATATGTTTAGAATTTTGTTTTAAAGTATATTTGACAGTAAAACAGTCTCAAGTTTAGAATTTTCGCTGTGTGGAATTTTCATGTTCACAATTTTTGTTTGCGTAATAATCCGGTCACCGGAATAAATATTTGTATAATATGAAAAAAATTAGATGACCATATGTGGTAGATATAAGAACACAATTAATTGACATTTCGATAATGTATTAACCATTATTATGAAAGCGATATATTTGACTATAGAACGATAACGATTGTGCTAAATCTAATTTGACCCTATTTTATATTATATTATCGTATAATATAAAATAGGGTCAAATTAAAATAATACCGATATTACGATATATAATTGTACTTAATGTAAATTGACGCTAAATTGTAAATATGTTGCGACACATTTAGATCTAATTTAACTATCTTTTTGTTATGAACTGCTATTTTAATTAAATAACCCTAGCACACAAGTGCTGCTATATCTTACTCATACATTGTCATTATATTATATACATATCTAAGATTGTGTTGAATCATTTTTATATTGGGATTAATTTATATACATATTTCTTTTTTTTTTTCAATTTTTTTTTTTTTTTACATATTTTATATTCGGTTTAATTTGACGTTAAATTTAAAAAGAACTGTATTTTTTATTAGATAGCACATTATGATACATTTGATTGTGCAGCGCATTTTTTTTCATTTTTATACATATTTGGAGTTTCTAAATATTCGTTATTTTTAACTATTCGTAAAGTTATGAAGAATATTCCATAGCTCCCTTTTGACATCGTCTGTATTTTATTTATTTTTCCCACCTAGGAAGTGTTGGATCGATCGAAAAAATAGTAGTCAGAAAGAGCAAGGTCTGTAGAATAAAGTGATTGAGATAAAACCTTCCAGACACTCTCAGAAAGTCAATTTAACCACATAGTGACACGGATTGTCACATTGTAAAACTATTTGTCTTCTGTTAATAAGTGCAGGACTTTTTTACTTACTCGTACAAACGATTGAGCTTGATATTTTTTGGCCAGTTTTAAAGGTTTCGTAATTTACAATCCCTTTGCAATTACAACATACATACAAAACTTTTTTTTTTCAGTGAGCCCAAGGTTTTAGGTATGTTTTGCTACTTGACCTTTGGTTAACCACATATCATAATTACTGTTCGAATATTTTTAAGCCATCTTTGACATTTACGAATATCACCTACTACCTCACAAACGATTTTAATGACTAGAAAAACTGGCGTTTCCCACTTCTCCCCCCCCCCCTTAATGTGTTTTTGTATAGTTGCAATTGTCTGCATAAGTATTTAGTGCGGATGTTGGGCTCCTACTTGCATAAAATAATATTTTTTTGCATTTTGGTTAATCTCATGAAAAAGATGATATTCATAATCACCGTTGTCGTCTTTACTTACTGTTTGCTATTTTGAATTAATGACTTCAAAAATTACATTTACACAGTTTTACTTTACATTGCGACAAGCTGAATTATTATTTATTGCTAAAAATTCCTGATAAACCAGTGGTCCAATGAAGCGGATGGGAGTCTCTAATTCTGTTGGATCTCATTTGACGTTATTAGAACATATTTGATTGTGATATTTGACATATTTATTACAAAGTGAATCCAATTTGCCGCTATTTATATTAAATTATAAATTAACTGCCGTTTTAATTACATAACATATTAAGGCACATTTAGCTGTGCAGCGCAATTTTTTTGAAGCCTTTGGAATCTGGATATTTTTTCTCAAATTATATCTTAAAATTAATAATAATATAAATAAAATTAATAAATAAAACTTATTTAAAATATTTTATTTTTTATATAAATATCTTTTTAAGATTAATTTGAGTACATTTCTAAAATTATATACAATCCATAGAATTATAATAAATAAATTTTATTAAATTAAACAAATTAAAGTTCTAGTAATAAATATAATTATAAAAAATATTTTATATTTTTTAAATTAATATAACATTATTTTTATTGTAAATATATAATTTAACTTCCAAAGTATTCTGCCAAAATATAATTTATTTAATATAATATAGAATATATAGTTTTTTTGTTATTATATTAATGATAATTAAAAAAAAAAAATTATGTAAATATATTCATTCAAAATGGCTTTGACTTTGGACAACATTTAGTTAAGAATTAATATTAAAAAACTTTGGACTGCAATGGGTTAAATTGCCATTTTAATCAAAAACTTAATTAGACCGCGCAACGCGATTTTTTTTATTATTTTTTTATAAACATCATATTGCCGCTACGCCCAATAAACTACTAATAATTTAAAGGCGCTAAACTGCCATTTATTTTAAAGAACTTAATTTGCCACATTTTACACAGCTGCCATTCTCCATAACCTAAATTTAATATTTTTTCTGTAAAATTTTGATACAGACCACAGGTTGTCGACCCATGTTCTAATGTTTCGTCAAATTGAAGACCGGAAATAAAGCCATTATCTTTCAAATTGATATTGAAATTTAATTTGTGATAGTGAATCTTAATGTATTACTATTGTATATTTTTTTGTCTTATGATTTATCTGTTAACTGAAACGTTATATATACTACATCGCTTATTAATTTAATTATTATTACATATTGGACATCGAGAGGTAAGTCCTCGATTAAAGATAACCAGTTTCTCAGTGCTACTGTAAGCACTCCCTTATTATATGTATGGCCGAAGGACTTTAACTTTTTTTTCTCGCGTCCTGGTAGACATTCTTCAGCGTATCGCTTGCGAATTCGACCTTAGCAGCTTAATTTATGTCCGACACTCGCGGACATCCGGGTGTATCCTTCTTCTCGCTCTTCTTCATCATCATCATCATCATCATCACGATGATCTTGAGTATTTTTTCACAGGGATCTATGTGGGTCGATACCGATCGAACTGTTGGTCGTTGGCTCAGAGCCGAGGAGAAAGTTCTCCACTTCTGCCGCTTCTGCTGCCGTAGCCGCGATCCCTGATTGAATACCCCCGATCAGGTGTGGGCTCTCCTTCGCCCCGAGGCACGTTTTATTGATTGACAAAGCACACGTTAGATAAACGCCGGTGCCGGGCCCCGAAATCGAGTTTTCGGAGAAGGTGCGCTAGGCATTTTTACGACGATTTCTCTTCCGGCACCAAACGGAGCCTCGCACAGAAGTTTTCGACAGATTTTCCCCGCTGGGACCTCGCCCCGGGCTCCAATGCCAAATCTGTCGGAACTGACCTCGCGAAAAAATGTTTAAATTTAAGGTCGATTGTGCAAGTGCAAGTGCATTCTATACAATAAATATCAATTTTTTTTCTCAGGTATATTATTATTTTTCTTTTGTAGATAAATTGCTGCCTACACGTGATTTATTAATCAGAAGATAACCTTACATTTTCCGATATCCTTGATATTTATCATAATAATAATTTTATTTTAGAACCATGAAACGGTAATATTATTTAAAATTATAACAAAAATATCCTTGAACTAGTTCAAATTTTTGATTCCCATTAGACTATTTTATATAAGTGATAAAACATATTGTTTTGGAAAAAATCATATTATTACTGGAACAATCTTCTTAGTTTGTCAGGTCACTGTTATAAATATATAGCAAGATAATTTGTACTGCTGTATAAAAATAAATGTGAATATAAACTATTCAGAGATGTTGCGCCGTGTCTCTGATGGGCGAATATTATGGAACAGCGAAGGGAGAAAGGATGCTCCGTGAATAATACGACTGTATGATCCTGTAGTTATAGCGACAGATTTTTTATTCATTTAATTAGTCACGATTAATGTGTATATAATGTGTTATGGTGACATCTAGAGTCTGATATAATACTGAGAAAAATTTATAATTATTTTCGTGTCAATTATATACATTACTCAATAAAGATATAATTATTTTTGAGCTAATTTGTTTCAAAATATGTACATAAATATCTGTCGGACTAAACTATGTTTTTCCCTTTTAAATTGCAATAGTTTACCATGTCAAGCATCATATTTCTGAAACACAATTTATTTTTTACATGGTTTTAATTTATTATTATGAATTTATTTTAAGATTTTTCTTTAACAATATCTGCTTTAATTTTTAAAATATTAGATCATGCCGCGCAATAAAAATATTTTACTTGTATTTATTCTTTAAATTTTCTTTAAATTTAAAAAAAAAAAAATTTCTGTTCTTCAATGATCTCTTCTTGTTGAATTTATTATCAAAATATTAATTTTAAAAAAGTACACTCCCTCATTTATACAATAGATATATTCCACAAAAACAACAATTCTTTAAAGTTTTAGATTCATTTGAATAATAAGACTCTAGACCACTAATAGCCGACAAAATATTGATGTAGAAAAAAAACACTAACTCCGGAAATAACTTATATTTCTCAGTTAATATTGTGCAGCTGTGGACTTTCTCAATGTTATTGGTGGACAGAGAATTTTAAGTAATTAAGTATATTAATATTTATTCGAGCTATAGTTTTTTTCCGCAGCAGATATAATTAAAATTGAACTTCATAATGATTAGTGTAAATAGACTTTTTTTGCAACATATTTATATGAAAATGTTCATTATTTAAACCGTGGTTTTTGTTTTTATAATATAATATGTATGTAAGTACCTCTGATGTTTAACGATCGTTCGTGTAGTATCTAACCGCAGTATCTTTAGTGAAAGATTATTATGTGTTACCTTTTATGGAATTGTTTATATACACTGATTTGTACTGTTAATATATATTTTTTTTTTGCTGTGACGTCATATGAACGTTTTTTTATTGATATTTAATCAGTGTAAACAAGGGATTGATTTTTGTTTCATCCGTGTGATCAATGCAATGAACCCGTTGATGTAATTTTGACTTTTTGATGTAGGAACAACAGAAGTACTGTTGCTCATGTAATCCATTAAAACTATATATGTATATATTTATATAAAAAAATACAGGCATTTACAAGTTTCGTCCAATCAATTTCTTCTCATGGTCCTTAACAAAATAAATGATTCGCTTATTGCGTAAACGAAAATTGCGCACAGCGAAAATTCTGATCTTAGATGATCAATATACATATGTATGTATAACGTATGTAAGAATACGTCAATATATGTATATATATACATATATAATATTTAAAAAATAATGTCTGTAAAATATTTTTATATGATATTAATTTAAAAATATCACATTACATAAATATTTGCTTAAAAATATAAAACAATTGGAATTAAAAGTAAAATATATTTGACAATCAAAAAATTTTTGTGTGCGCAATTTTCGTTTGCGCAATAATCGGGTCACCGATTTTAATTTTAATTTTTGTTCACATGTTGAGATCGTAAAATAACACCGTACATTTTTTCGGTGTGACAAAGCCATTAATTATGTAATACACTTCATTTAACTCACATCAGCTGTTATAACCCACTGCGACTGAAATTAAAGATGTTATTAAATTTCTCTGTAAATATTTTTTTAAATGGAAATAAAATACATTTTAGATGTAATTAATTAGGTTTAATTTTTTCAAGTCAAAACTTTTGACTATTTTTTTAATTCAAAAGTTTTTATATTTTTTATTTTAAAAGAAACGTCTCGTCGATAAAGTGATGTCAGGTGTTTTTAAATCCTTGTATCCGAAACTATTTTTTTAAAAGTATTATGCTCTGCTGTTAAATAATTTACTAATAATACAGTGCTAAAAAGAAGTTCAAATCAACTCAATATTTATTTGCGATAGAACAGAGTATTTTATTATATTAGATTAAAATCATTACTAAAAATACAAAAGGTTGACCGTCTCTGTTTGCAATGCGTCTGATATCTCTCTCGGCGAATGTAACACAATTAACATACGTGTGACGAACTACTTAATTATGGAGAAATTTTTTTGAAGAAATTTTTCGCGCTACTGTAACGCCGAAATCAAAATATTTTTTATATTGATTTTAAAAATAAACAATATCTATTACACTTTACGCTCAATACTTGTATTATGTGTGCATTGGTATGTGTATTTGTACAAAGTGTTTCTAGTAGGCGGCCACTTCTCAATGCCGTCTGTATGACTTTCTCATAGCACTTGTTAATATGGAATTACTTGTCATCACTTTCTTTTTCTTTTGCCGTAAATACAGTAGGCTGTTGTCTTCGGACGTTGTGCGATCGTATAAAGTTACACGTAAATCAACTTAGAGAAGCTATCGAATTCGTAATTACTACTCATCAGTGGTTCACTATGAAAGAACTTGACTATTACTTTGTTCCATATTTTAAGACTGTCGAATAAGTCTGAAAAGCCGGAAATAACACTGAAAGCTTAAATAATAGCACACTAATATGCATATAGAATTCGAGACAAAAACTGGTTTGAATTAACATTTTCAAGGATATTTTTATCAAACATTCAATCAGATATAAATGTGGCGTCAAAATCTTATTTTAAAGTAAAACGAGGAAGACAAGCGAACATGTATTTATTGATTAGCCTTTGACATTAATTTATTTATTGCAAAAATAACATTAATTCAATAAATTAAATGAGTGCTGCTCAAGAAAATATCACCGGATGATGCCACAAAATATTTTAGCGAAACGCCGTGCACTTAAAAATACATCAATGCATAGTAAATTTGTAAATATAATTTCCATTTAATTAATTTAGTTCAAATAAAATTGAATTTTGTATTTAATTTCATTTGAACTAAATTAATTACTATATAAAAAATATATATTTACATGCGTTGTTGTTTTTTAAGTCCACGAAGTTGCGCTGAATTTTTTTGTAGCATTATCTAGTGATGTTTTTTTGAGCAACATCGTAGATTAACACGTATTGATTATTTTAATTTTTACTATTTTTTATAGTTACATATATTTGTATAAACTACTTATGAAGGTTATTGCATATTATTTTTAATAATATTTACATAAAATAAAACTATACGGAAACTTAGTTTAAATTTCGATTACTTTTTATATTATAATTTGAACGAAGTTATATAATAAAACAAATAAAATCTGATTCGGAAATCTTGTCACGTCAAATTGATTAACTTAGAGTGCAAACAAAAAATACTTACATACAAAAAACTCAAATGTTTGTTATGTTATTTAACGTTTTAATTATATCCGATTGGAGGACGAATACTTACTTGGAGTCTGAAAATTTCACCTTGATAAAAATTCACAAATAAATGTTTGATCAGTCATTGAGTGGCTAAATGGGATGATGTGAACGCATTATCTACTTGTACTATTATATTATTTATAGATTTTGAATAATTATTTGTTAACATAAACTTCTAGTGATTGTTTCGCTTCTTCTCAAATGTTTAGTGGTAAAATATGTTGAAACGTATCAGATTTTTTAGGTGTAATGACTTTGTTTAGATTATCGATAAGATATGAATATTACAGTGGGTATATAAAACATTTTGTTAATTGTTCACAGGATCTTATCTTTTAGCAGCCTTGTTATAAAAGCTCTCATTCAAAAAATTATTTTTGCTACGTGTGCTAGTAACCTTTTTAGTGAGAATTTAAAAATAATAAACAATATATTTTTAAGCCACAGAATATTTTAAGATATATATTTTTTATTTAGAGCGTTGGAATAAAATTTATTGCAGTCTCGTCTACTAAATTAATACCAATCCGTCAATGCTCGGTGACTTTCAGGTTTAGAGTGCTCGCGATCGCCTCCATTATTCTTACCCTTCGCGGACCTAAGGCCGGTATTAGCTTAATGAGACTTGCAATTAAGTTGACGCTGTTAATTCCTTTGTTTTAATGACAAGAATTGAATTTTTGTTATGATATAGAATTCTTAAGCACTCCCATAATATGATTTTATTTGCAAAATGGCGGCAAATCTAAGAAATTTTATTTCATTCTTGACGCAGCATCTATTAAATAATGCACTTTTTGAAGTTGCTAGGGTATAATGTCGCGATTTTCAGCTGCAAGCTTTAGAGAGTCGCGATCACGTCCTTTATTCTTGCCCGTCGCGTACATTAGCGTATGAGAACGCTCCTCTTTCATGAGCCTTTTTATAACTATCACAGAAAACATGTGCTTGGCGACGGACTTATAGCTCTTATATCTATTGCTAAACACATATGTTTTCTGCAATAGTTATGAGAGAAAAAAAATGTGGGACGATGCTTATTTATTTTAGATAAGCACTATATTTATAAAAAAAATTATGATTTAACTATTGTTTGTATATAATGGCTACATGACGCATTGGGGAATACTGTCAAGTCAGATTTGTAATAAAAAATAATAAAATAAATATATTCTGCTTTTCTGTGATGTTCTGTTTTTATAAAAATATATACAAATGTCGCAAATGCAAATATTTTCATTAATAAAAAACAATGATATTTCGTAAAACCTTATTTTTTTTGAATACTCATACAATATTCACTATTAGAGAATTTTTAATATATAATATGTAAGACCTAGCTCAATTTTAATTAATCATCAAAATATTCATCTGTGCGATTAGGAAAGTCTAGGTACTAAACCTAATCTGTGATGATCGATCAAAATTGTAATTATATAATAATCACTAATTCTGATATCCCAGATACAATAGAAATAAAAAAAACATTATCGTACATACGGGATTCAAACCCAGATCTTTCAGGTCAATAGTCAGCGACTTATACCACTCTATCAGTGATTCTAAAAAATTTTCAAATGTATGTAATACTTTTTTTTAAATGAAATCATATTTTAATTAAGTAGTTTTTTGTAGACAATTATATACTATATTAGACCGTGTAGTGAAAAAGTTATGTATATGGACTGAGTATTGCGCAAATAAAAATTGCGCGCACCAAAATTCTATATATCGAAAATTCTGAGCATGATTGCTTGATTGTCAAATATATTTTACTTTTAATTCAACTACTTTATATTTTTCTCTATTTTTAAATAAACATTTGTGTAATTAAAATAAATCTAAATTACAAATATAATTGTAAAATATTTTTAAAACATGATATTTTTAATTTATATTAACATCTGTTATATTATTTATACAGACATTATTTTTTTATTATATATACTATATAATAACGTATTTTTTTAATGCTGTGGGCTCACCCTTTTCTGTTAAAATGCCACTGTTTTTTAGGTAGAAGATCTCTGCCCTATTATACCATATACTAAAGTGAAGTTAAATAATAATATGCATTCCAGAAACTAACACTTTGGACTGACCCTTTTTTCTCAGGTAGTCTTTGAATAGGTTCTGTATAAGATCGTGATAGATAGAATAAAAAAGACAATAGTAAATTGATTCAATATTTTTTATTAAAATTGTGACGACAATTGTAAGCAATGCAGTAAGTGATTGATCGAGATTGATAGTTAATGAATCAAAAATTTATTTTATTTTGAATGTCAGCTGGTAAGTTTCATAAAATCGCTGATTTTTAAAAAAACTGAAAAATAATTCGTTCAACGTCAAATAGAGAAATAGTCACTTGTTTCATCGAATAAAAAATAATCGTCAATGTGATAATTTTATAGTTTGGGCTACTTTTTAATGCGCATGTGTTGTTGAATGAAATTTATTTATTTACGATTGCATCATATACATCCTCTTTTGAGCGATGTCTCATAAATCTTTTCCTAACTGATATCGATACTTTGATTCCGTGACAATATTTTAATAAACAAATACATATACTATGTGCGTATACCATAAAATAACAAGATATGTAAACTTTCATTATACAACATTCAACACTCGGTTAAATAGTGTCGAGAATGCAAATAACGCAAACATACGTTAAATTGAAAATGGTTAACCGCGTCGTGTTTTTTCGACATAATGATGGGCGAAGTCGTTAATTTAGAGCCGCGGTGAAAGTTTGCAAGCAGATACGTCTCTTTTTAAACGACTTCTCTGAGACAATTCGATTGTCGCAAAATCAATGTTCAATGAATCAATGTAGAGGTGTTAAACAATCGTGTTTATTGCGTAAGCATTGACAAAAAAAACGTTACACGCGTGTTTTACAAAAGTGGCCTCTATGAGTTGTTCATTCGGAAAAACCTTAATAATTAACTTAAAAATTCATATAATATATTTCAACATCGTCAATGTTGATTAATTTATGATAAATAGCTCAAAATATATATTCCGTGGATTCAAATGATTCAACTGAATAATAGGGTATCAATGTTAGTGTTTGTTGTAATAATCATTTAAGAATACAACTGAATAACTGGTAGCTTAAATAAATTGAACATATTAAAACTTGAATTCAGAAATTGATTTGTCGATTTTTTAAGTAATTAGTTTTATGTATTTATTGTGGATATTTGTTTTAAATTCGCTTCGGTACCTCACGTCAGTGAGGGACCGACAGTTTATTTTAATTTCCGTTCCGAAATTAAATCTTCCCAATAATTATCCAAGTAACTTCTTATATATTAATCGCTTTAAAACATACTGCGTGAATGTTATATTTAAAAGGTATTAGTTTGACAGATTCAATTGAATTGATTTAGGTTTTTTTAAAACGAAATATAAGATGGATTTGACATTTGTATGCATACGACACAATATCGTCACGGATCTTATGGTAACACATCAGATACGCGATTCAATCCACGTACCAACCAAGATTCTAGTTTGAAAATACAATAAAAAATTAAACCTCAGATAAAAAATTCAGACAAAGTCTGACGTAGTTATATATTAGTTATATAATCATATGCGAAATTCATAAACAAATAAGAACCTGTTAGACTTAACACTAAATTCGCGAAAATGGCTATCGAATTTACTATATATTTTTAAAATTAATTGTTACGTATTATGGAACGATACAATTCGCAATTAGATTTTATAATACAATTGTCGAAAGTATTTTTTTTTTAAGTTCAACGATTGCTCTATTTTTTAATCGACGGTGCGAAAACAGATTTTAACCTTTTACGGTCAAATCTTGTTATTATCATTAAATAGTGCTGTGTATTACGACAGCGGCATTCAAAAGGTTGAACAGCCCATTATCAATATTGTGCAACGCCATCTTTAAAGTTCTTCGTTACTGTCAGTTATGTGAATGTAAATTATACATTTTCTGATAATTATTTAAGAATTTGCACGGTTCTTAAACGTGATTTAATGGAAAATAAAAAAGCGCGCTACTTTGGATTGCCATATTAATAAATATAGATATATTTCAACTATAATTCTCAACGTTTATGTCGCTCGTTCATAATAATTTTACAAAGTAAATGAGGAACATATAAACCAAATTTTGACCAATAGGAGAACGCAAAAAACAATTATCCCTTCTCAGAAGTCAAAAATCCACGTCAAAAGCAATAAAATCGTGCCGTCGCCGTCGCAGTGGGAACGCGAGCGTTCCCACTGCGACGACGCCGACACGATTTTATTGCTTTTGACGTGAATTTTTGACTTCTGAGAAGTGATAATTGTTTTTGCGCTCTCCTATTGACCAAAATTCGGTTTGAATATTCTTCGCCCAATATTATCATTCATATCAGAAGTCCGTAGTAATATCGGTTAGAATAGCTCTCATAATTTTAAATACAGTGTAATATCGAAGTGCAGGCAAACTATTATTTTCGTTAATAGAAATATATAATATAGTATATTTAATACTTTCAATTGCTAAAATACAAGAAATCCTGGACAATAATAAATCGTGCTAAACAACTTTCAATCACAAAATATTATTTTCAGATTATTGAAGTTGCACACAATACACCAATTTTTAAATTCTGGTCTAATTTAGATGTTAATATAATAGACCAATAAGCATTTTTTCATTCCGGGAAAGATCTTCGAATCAATTATATTTATAGTAATTTTTATCATATTCTTAGTCCTGATCAATATGACTTTGTACAGAAAAGACCTAATAATCTTCTCAACTATTCTAATTTCATTTTAATTCTGAGAATATTTGTATTCAGATCGAATCTATTATATTTACACAGATTTTCGTACAGCATTTGACCATCAACCATCATATTACTGAAATTAAAACAGTTATCAATGCATAGAATTATATATAATATTTCAGTTGATAGCTATTTTGTCATAAAATGATTATGAATCTACACTATACTTTATTTGCGTTAACACAGTCAGTTCGAAAGCTATCCATTTCATCATTATACACAAGTTTGGGTTTACACCCTTTTAGCTCTAAAGTACACCATACGGATATATGTTCGATATATTTATCATTACAATATTTTTTATCATTCAAGTGCTTAATTAATTTTCTTATACAGTAAAAAATAAATTTAAATATTTCATTACGATTTTTTATATGCTTATATTCATTCCATGCTACATCTACATGTTTTTTTAATTTATTTTGATTTTTTACTGTATAATTGACTTATTAAGTGACCTTTGTTGAAATTATACTTAGAAAATTAATTCAGCACTTAAAATCTATTTTTTATTGAGCGTGGAATAAATACGAATTTCAAGCTTAAGAGTCCTACACGGTGATTCAGATTTATCCGCACCTAGCACATAATTAATTAAATTAATTAAATCTAGAATCTCTCTAAAATTAGAACATATAATAAGAGCTTTTAGTCAGGGACGTTATTTCAGCTTTTTCCAGAGAGGGTAAAAGTTTGCCAGTCAATATATTATTGTTATTGTGCAACAATTTTAGATATGCTTAATAATTAAGATAAAATAATGTTGCAAAGATTACAAAATAGGACAATGAGAGTAGTTATAAATAAAAATAGATTTACTAGTTGTTGAAGTATGATTCAAAGATTGCAATGATGAAATGTTTATGAAAAAAATTATGTATAAGTTAAGATGTATGAGAATATGTACATAGATTTAATACTAGAAATAGAGATAATTTAAGGATAGTTAGGTATATGAAAACGAGTACGGCCAGGGGATATAATATTGTATAATATTCCTAGGACAGTCCGCAAATATAAAAATGTAGCAGGTTTCCTAAATGGAATAAAGAAACACCTTCGTGCATTAAGTAATAAATTATAATACTTAGTCTTTTTTAATTATTTGGTTGTTAAGGCATTAACACAAACATATTTATTGTCAAACATCGTCAATTATTAATTCGTATTGTTTTCACCATGTCAATAAATACGTCACTCACTGTGAATTTATTTTAAGGATCAATGCTGCATTTGTTTTGGGTCAGTGTCACGTAGATGATTGCTAACTAAATCTTCGATTTGTCTTGAGACCGTTGGACCTCACTTTATTTTAAAAAAGTTTGCTGAATAGCGCCATTTAATAAATCCAAAAATAGCATTTCTGAATTTTGCATATTTTAAAGAATAATCACCGTTCCTAAATGAGCTAATTTTTGCACTGAATTTGTCTGTTAAGGCATTAACACGAACATATTTATTGTCAAATTACGTCAATTATTACTTCATTTTGCCTTTGCCATGACAATAAATAAGTCACTCATTGTGAATTTATTTTATGGATGAATGTATCTTTCATATGTATTTTTTGGGGCAATGCTGACAAAATTTTTGATTTGTCTTTCAACCGTTGGACCTCACTTTATTTAAAAAAATCTAATTAGCGGCGCCATTAAATAAAAACAAAAAATGACATTCCTAAATTATGCATATTTTAAAGAATAACCACCGTTTTCAAATGAATAAAAAAAGTCTCGTTCTACCCCAAATCATTGGCATTAGTCAAAAGATGAGGATTGGTCGGTTTATTCCAAATTTTTCAATGATATATGTATTAGATGGAATAACTGTATTTAATCTCATTTAATACTAATCACTAAAGGAACTATAACTACAGGACTACCACTTCGCTTTTGACTTGGAACATAGATTTCAGACAATCACGCATTTCAAGTCGAAGCTGAATCAATAAGCGATAAATAAAGAGTTGAGAATTAAAAGAGATATTCTTTTAGTGTGAATTTGTATTTAGATATATTTCACCTAATACGCAACGCCAATTCGGCCCTGGCCAGCTCACCAAATACCATTAATAATCCTAACGCTCATTTTAAATAATCATAAATTCGCTGAGCGATATTTATTACTCGAATAGAAGTAGTATGTAGGAAAAAAAACGTTCGCTTTCATTGACTTTTACTTTTTTGCCGGTGCTTAGGAACCGGAACCCGTCTCCCCTTTGACATATACCCGACGGCAGACGCACTTCCGAACACCGCCGAAGTTACGAAACTCTTCTGTCCGACTTTTGTCAGATTTTGACCGTTTTCACTTTTTCGGCGGCCGGGCCGGTATGCTCAGGTGTTGTCCGAGGTTTCAAGGAGATCCGCTCAAAGGTCGTTGTCTCTTTTGTCCTTTGCATAATACCGATTCGCAACTGTGCTCTAATAGATTTTGCACAATGTGATTGACTTTTATGGCATTCGATTGTATTCGTTGTAACCGAGACATTTGAATTTCAAGTTTTTCGTGTTTTGGTAGAAGCTTCGTAGAAGCAGCGGGACAATTTGATTTGTTAATAAACATATTTTTTGTAGAATGTTCCAGAAAGTTGATATTTTATAGCAATAAATTATGAATGACATCTTAAAATTAAGCCATGTGCTGAGACGTTTGTTGTCTGAAACAAATTTAAAATGCTACGCGCGCAATCGAAACTCGCGTTGTCTCTTAGAAAATAATGCTAAGTATAGTATTGTATTAGTGTTTGTGTATGTCGTCGATTAGAAAACATCTAATATTAGAATACGAATAATAAATTAAGAAACGAGTCGATACTAAAGATAGGAATATATGCTAAGATGCTGCGCTGCAACTTTCCATCGACGTAATATTGCATTTTTTAAATGCGCTCTTTAATGTAAAATGTATGGTAAATAAATAACAGCCCTTTTAACACCACGCGAGTTATTTATACGTAATAAAATAATATATGTGAGATGTTATGTTTTTCACACAACAGTGATTTGCGTAATTCGCATTAGAAGCTTGCACTTTCACGTGGATTACTTTCATTTTAAACTATTTAAAATGACTAGGCAATCGTTTTTCAGTTATTATAATATATATGTACATATATATATATATATATATACATATGTTCAGTTCAAAAACGTTTTTACTAAATTAAGAATTGAGTCTTTATTGAATTATTTTCATTTGAAAACTCATAAATATATTTGAGTATTTCGCTGCTGACATTGCAACATACAATTGACCATGAGAGAAGCATTCAACTCTCGAGTCAATTTGTGACTTATTGATTTGTCATTGCGAATTGGTAATTGAAGCTAAATAAAGCGAAAAGGAAAATTATAGGCCTTATATGAAAAAGTGCTAATATTAATTTTTCGAAATTTGTTTTATTGTCGAAATGGATAGTGCTAAGCATTCTCTACAAGCTCGTTTAAGGAAAAACTTGTAAAAATTACTGTTGTCACAAAAAAATGAAGACAAAAACAACCAATGACCAAACATTTTGAATCATAATATATGTATGTCTTCTTCCTTAAAATTTAAAAAGGATAAAATAATCAACAAAATATTTCATTTTATATTTCGTATAAACAATTTTATATTCCTCGTTTTTATTAAATACGAGTAGAATTAAAAATAAAATAAAATGTGATGCTATATGTATGTATAATTCTATATCATCAAATGTAGACCTTTAGCGACCCTTTTTTACACAAAAGGATTGCGCAGCTAATGTTACAAAAACGCCGCAAAAACACAAGAGCAAACGCATCACATGCATACACAGAACAGATATTTTCTAGTCTGTGCGTGCATACCATGTTTCTGTTACATAAACAAAATTTCGTATCGTTAAATGTCGATTTTATACTAATTTTATTTTTTATCTCTTTTTCGTGTGTATTTTTCAATTCTGATATAAAATTATTATTTTTAAATATATACTGTTTATATTTAAATCGTATTAAATAAAGTCATATAATAATCAACGATTAATTAGTTCTTACTCTTTTGTAAAAAAATGATTTTTGTGACAATGATTGTTCTTCAAAAGAAATGAACGACTGAAAAAGAACGTTCCTGCTTTTAAGTTTTAGTAGATAGTAATCACAATTTATGTACTAAGTGTTAGTTCGAATCCACAATAGGGTCTAGACTAGAGCAATTTAATTAAAATTATGAATGTATTTGATTAAAGCAAAAAATTTTGTCAAACAGAAGTTGAAATCGACTGTAAAAAATCTTTATGCTTATACTAATTTATTGTTTGTTGTTTATTTACTTAAATAAACAAATCTTGAAACGTTAAATGTAGAACACCGTAAGCCTCATGTTTACTAAGCGTTTCGACTTTATTTGGACGCGCTTTTTCCATTAACATCAATGATTTTCGTTACTCCTTAACCGTTTATCTGAAACAAAGCAACTGATTATCTAATAATATATTTATATTGTAATCGTTGACAACAGAAATATTAACAGTATTCTCTTTAATGATTTGACAAAACAAATGTACCGATATCATCATATACCCTATTGAAAAAAAACATATCCATTACCAATATCGGCAGGATTTAGCAACATGGTTTTCGTCCGAATCGTTCCATGACCTCGCAGGTGGTGAAAACTTTTATGTGATAGTAAAATCTAGATCATAGAGTTCGACAAACTTCTTCAAAAATTGAGGTGATTTTTGTTTCATATGGTTCTCGTATTTCAATATTTACTATTTCACTAGTACTAGTAGTGAGTATCGCTAAGATCCAAATTTGGTCCTCTGCTCTTTTTTCTATTTTTAAATATCAAACATGCGGCAGTTGATTATATGCCGATGACCTGAAAGTGTTTCAGAGAATTTGTTTTCTTTGCAAGAAAACTGTGACGGTTTCTCTCCATTTAAACCATAAATACTTTCTTTGTTTGTATGTATATTGTAATAAATTTATTGCATATGTAATGTTATGCATGTATAACAACACCAAGGTTTGCGGTAAAGTGAATAAAATGATTCATTTCGTTATGAAGTTACTTTATCAATTATTATGTCTTTGAATATGGTGTGTCTGGAATCGATGCAAAGCGAAATATTCCCTATTGCTAAAAAAAAATCGCACAAATTAGGCCAAATTGTCTGGTACTTAATGGGTTATGCAGTATTTACGTATTTTTTATTCTATAATATTTACATAAATATTAATAACTCTTTAATTTTCTACGCACTCTTTTCTCATAAGGTTCTTTCTGATAATCGTAACTGTATAATATATTTTATTAGAATAAATTTGCAAATGGTGCTTTGGCTCTTGGTATAAAAATTTAGGTGGCATTCAGAAATGGTCAATCAAAAGGAGAAAGATGTGGTATCCGTATTATCGAAAATATTTTTTTTTATAATCAATGAAAGTTAAATATATTGAAACAATATTTGCCGGAGTTTTCGAATGTTTTGGTTTTGCTAATCAATAAACATTTTCCCATTCTTTTTTTCTGTCAATTAATTAAAATAATAATATTGATGTCAATAATGGTATTATTGCAATCCCCATTGGGGAAATGTTTTATACTCCATACGATACTTAATTGTTGCACACAAATTTATTCTAGAATCTCCGGATTGTGTATATTCTCTAATAGTGCATTAAATACGTTCTTTATCAAGTATACTTGTCGACGCGACTCGAGGGAATCATATCCCAGCATACTTTATAGGAGTTTTGTAATAAAATAAAAATGGTACAAGTGTCTGAAAAACATTATTTGTTCCTTTGCATTATTTAGCAGCTAAGTGTCTCCGAGCTTATCCTATATGTCATATCTCAACATCATAGAGACTAATGGAATCTGTAGTCTGCTTGAAATATGATATCCAAATCGGTTAACACTTACAGCTGTGGCCAATTGAAAGTTGACATGGCAGTTCTTATACGTATTTTGATTATTTTATCAACTTTGATGCATTTTTTATATGTTTTTGAATTTATAATAAATAATTATAATTGTTAATTTTTGTTAAAAAATACGGGTATTGTAAAATTTGAAATGTATAATTGCGTCAATTCTGGGAATAGTGTATTTTTTTCGTAGTCTCAGCAAGTGCGTAATGGCGAGCCTCCAACTCAACACGTGCGCGCTACCGTTTTTTGGTTCTATTCATAGAAAGCAATATCTAGGACATTTAAAAATTAGAAGCTTGTAAATAAAACAGTTTTATAACATCTTAACAAAATTATTTTGATGAAATTTCACCTTTATTTTTAGTAAATTCTTTTATTCTTCCTGACATCGATAAATACAGATTTTCAATTATTACATTATACGCTTTTTCTTAATTATTGTTTTATGATTGCCTATAAATTTTCAATTGGGCTCAGGTCGGAGCTGTTTCCTGCTCATGTTAATTATGTGATTTTTGTTAACTCTTTGAATTGTGTAATATCTAGAGGATTAATTTAGTGAAAATTTGAATGTAATTACTATAATTGGAATCATAGAACGAGCTTGATAGTATGGCAGTCTTGAAAAATGGTTTCAGTAGTATGTTGGGAAAGTTCTAGAAGGGTTGGAATAAAGTCCTTTTTTACAACCAATTTATATATTTTTGCATTCATGGTGACCTGGACGAAATTTACAGAAACACAATACATAAACTGTCATCCACCCCCAGATCATCACATAAGGTGAGTGCTTGGTGAATCGATTAATGCATAAGGGTTGAAATCTTTCGCTTTTTCTACAGCGAACATCTGCTCCAAACATATTGAATTTGTATTCGTCGGAGAAAGCTACTCTTCTCCAATCTTCGACGGTCCAATGGCCATGAGCTTTGGCCCATTCAAGGCGATTCTTATTCATTCGTATTTTTTGCTGGGTTTCGCGCTTTAAATCAAGCTTCAACTCAAACGTTTATTCACTGTAACTATGACACATATTATTTTTTCTTTAATTTTCACAACGAGTTCGCAGCGCGCTTTTTCAACGAAAGCATTCAGACCGGAAAGGGTTAACAACGCACAGAAATTGCCTAAACGTCATAATTGCGTTGGCCATGTAATAAAAACGACACTGGTACAATATTGTCGCGTTTTCGACGGCTCGTTAAGCGATTCCACATTGCGGTGGTCTTTGGCAAATACGACAATGTGCGAATTACGCCGCCCCATTACGACAATTGGCGGAACAAAAGACCATTGTCTGCGCTTGCTGAATTTTTCGAGGTGTTTTAACACTTTGTGGATGTCCTAGAGACGTCGCTTTGGGATTAGATTACCGTGTTTTTTTTTTATAGTGATGCAATTTGAATAAAACATTGTTAACGGTTGCACCATTCAAAGTTGAATTAACTGCCAAACAATGTCGAATTGAAGATCGCTGACCAGCGAGTGAGAACTTTAACAAAATTGCAAGTCATTGTTTACATTTTAAAACAGTAGGATATATGTATATCTGCCAAGCACATAAAAAAGTGTATTATTTTTATTTATGTAAATATATTGGGATTGTAGCTTTTCCGATCATTGATATCACTCACGTGCGTCATATAGTCATGCATATATGAATGTATTATTACATTAGTTGTTATTGGTAAATTATTAGCTTTTTTTTCAATGATTTCTTTAAGGTTTGTTTTTAAACTATAATTTGATTCGCATCATAGACAAATAATAAAATCAAGGTGACGCATTTTATAAAAGAGCAAAAAATAATTTTTTTTTTGATACATAATGATATTAAAATATTTTTTTTTAATATTTATTATTGTTAAATATAATCTGATATTTTTCTTCTCGCCTACATCAGCTATCGACTATTTTGTAATCTTGAAAACATCACATTCCGTAAAAACGTATCAGATTTTTGTGTCCTCGATTCACACCAAGCTGCAATAAAATATTATGTTCAACCGGTTTTTCTTAATTGTTTTTATTTATCTTTCAAATTAAAATAAATACCTACTCTAAAATGGATATTTTTTACCTTTGCAGATTAATTCATAAATCTGACGTATGTATATCGAACATATGTAATACATGCAATAGATGTTGTAATAACATCACATATAAATTCTTAAACAAAGGCTGTAGGAAACAAAACACATCCTGAGACCTTGTCTCTCAAACTAAATACATCTCCGGGATGCGATTTCCCGTACACTAGATTTCTAACAAGTT
The DNA here is from genome assembly GCF_051122295.1 of Plectrocnemia conspersa. Taxonomy (NCBI): domain Eukaryota; kingdom Metazoa; phylum Arthropoda; class Insecta; order Trichoptera; family Polycentropodidae; genus Plectrocnemia; species Plectrocnemia conspersa. Next base: position 1,407,444 of record NW_028277176.1, on the reverse strand, counting down.
TCGGATCTCCCATCAACTCACGCACTGTTTCTGAAAAAAAAAAACCTTGACACTATGTAGCCACTTTTCTTCATTATTCTGCTTCTTTAAAATTGGAAACTCGATGTGACGACACGCGTCGTTTTCAGCCGTTGCGTTTTCCCGGGCGCGAAAACTCGTTCTATGACCCCAAATCCGAGGTACGTGACGCAAGCAAAGACGCTAACGAGTTGCGTCCCACAATTATCGCGACGTGTGTTTACCTTCGCGAAGAGGACGAATAAATGCGTGTTGTGACATAAAAGTTTTGCGCTCGAAGCATCCGCGTTGCAATCATGATGCACCAAAGGAGGTGCTCCTAATTTTTTTTTTAGAAAGTATATTAGTTTCCCGCTGGCCTTATTACATGCATGATTTTTTTATTTGTTAAAAAAGTACTTGGCTTTCAGACCTTCAACTTATTTTAATCAATGGTTTTTATTCATACCGGTTATTAAAGTTCTGATGTATAATAATCTGACAACCTCGAAAATACACTAATTTATTTGTATGTTTGCAAAATCTTGTTTTCGCTGAGTCATGAATGATCGGCATGTATTTTATTTTTTTTTGTCTGTGAATACTCAGCAAGTTTAACCTGCTTTAAACCGTAATAAACCATTATACTTTAATCAAAAACTTTTGCGTAATTTAATAACAAAATACATATTGAAACACAATAAACCCTTGATTCATTTTAGAAATCCGTTCTAATGATTAAAAAATTTTGTAATTACAATTGTTAAAGGTTAACTCTTAATATATATAAGATACGATTTAAGTATTTTCGTCAAGGTCCAGACATAACATTTATATCGAGTAAAGGTAGATATTGAGTGTATATGTTTTGAGCAGGCTCATAACACAGTCAAATCAAAAAAATATTCTTGAAAATATGCGTAATTTCTGAAATTTCGGCAATTAAATTCTTTTTACTTTTCATTGTTAAAACACATTTGAATTGTTCCTTAACAAAATAATGAAGAGTTGTATAAAATAAATGCATAGAGAGATTAACATTAATTAATATTATTAATATTAAACACCCTTAGTGCAATCATGTATTAATTCAAAAAAATTAAGTTTAAAATATGTTTAAAATACATAAAAATCATTGGTTGCAACTTAGCTAATTAGTATTTTTTTTAAATATTTGCAAAATATTATACTTATTTATGGCACTATTATATTAAAGATTAACAGTTATTTTAACTATTAAATTTAGTTATTTAAAAAAAAAAATAGAGTTTTGAATAAACTAGTCTAAAAATACTACATCAGTCTTATTAGTTAATCTTTTAACTGGGGAATTTACTTATGAATACTATGAAAATTACTGTAGCGGAGATTTTTTCTCGCATTGACGGAATTTCTCGCTACGCTCATTACAATTATCGCGATTACGAAATAAGTCGTCATACCCATTTAAAATGCCGTTAATTTGTAATTTATCGTCATATCCATAGGGAGCAATAGGGAAGATGAAAAAAATAAACTGAATTTTATTATAGAGAGCCAATAGGAAAAACTTTTATAATTGACAATTAAAAATGTAATAATTAAATAAAAAAATAACAAATTACAGTGTTTCTTAAATTTAAAAAAATATATAAAATTTATCTTTTGTGCGAGAACGTTTATGCAATATTTATACAATGTTATATTCACTTAGTTGATGTTTATGATTTATTTTTTGAAAAAAAAATAATAAATACGTACAGAAAAATCACTATTCTCTACTGAAACAATTTCGAAACTGTCTCGCATATGTCACCATGATTTGATAATCTTATGGTGGCTTTAGCATGTGATTGGAACAAATAGTTTGATGTATTAGTATGAAGCATGATACTTCGTCGTACATGACGAGTTAATTCGTCATAAACTTTTAATAATTTAATTTAAAAAAATATCAATTCAATTTGTCAATATTAAAGGGTTAAAGAGTACGTAATAAAGCTTGCTTTTTCGGTTATGCACTCAAAATTTCGCGCTTTGCGCTCATAATCTGTCACTTCTCGCGATTCACATTGCATGAATCAGATATGAATCGATGCCCGGCACCTTATTTCGTACATTTTAGAATATTATTATTATAATTACCATTGTAGATAAATAGTTCATTGACATATTTGGCGGTTGTTCATAGAACTTTGTTTTTTAGTGAGCTTTCTATATAATAGTTACTATTGCATAATGAGTCATAAAAATCATCTGGTGATAGACGATAGTGCCCTAATAAATATTATAGTTACGGAACAAGTTCTCTTAAATACATTCCTTTTCTCCTCGGAGATAATCCAGTGAAATTGTGTCACTTTTTACACTGTCAGAGCTTCAGTATGAACGAGTTTTTTTGTGATGCTCGTATAAGGATCTAAAGCTATGTATTTATACAATATATATATCGCTTTAAAATATTAATAATATAATAAAAATACAGTAAACATCTCAGATTTATAAATATGTTTTCATATGCATTTAGCGGTCAGATTTTCTAGTCCGATTTGCGCAACTGCATAGAAGGCGTTTATAAATGTAATATGGTGAACGACTCGCTGCGATTTCACTTGCACTATAATCGTTAGATATTATCGATTATCATCAATTTGATCGTGGTTCAATTACTGTATTTATTATCGTTAACATAGTTATGCAATGAAATATCCGGACAAAGAATCTAAAAATAAGATGTATATCGATTGTTAGGTTATACAATAATTTGTTAAGGATGTATTACATATTCTAATCATTATACTGAGTGCCTTTTCGGTTTACTTATTAATGTTATACAGATACATAGTAATCATAGTATATCGTAGAGTAACCTGTGTTTATTTGAGTCATCAATATGCACTTTTCGAGCAATTTTGCAACACTTCATCTTAGTAATCCATAGTAAATTATTCAATAATGATCTCACTGCGTGTGTAAAATGAAAAGCTTTCTAGGATACGCTTACCTGGTGGTTCTGGTTATGCGAGAGAGGTTTTCCATTTTTAAGGCTGGGTCACTGCAACGTGGTATGCGCAAAAGTGATATAATAATTAATACATTTAGAAATGAGTAATAAAATAGTATCATTGTAGCATAACTATAATTTTTTTTAAAAATGTTAAAATAATCTAATACTTCGTATTGAAGCTTAATTACTTTTTAATAATTTTAATATTTATTTTTTGTAAAATATAAATTAAAAGTCGTGATGATTGCATTCTTATTGACTGGCGCAATCAAAACATATTGCGCCACAGCCAGCGCGTTCGATTATTTCTCAAACCGAATGAATGTAATATATAAAAAATAATGGTATAAATTTGTTAGTATTACTTATATATTTCTGTTGATTTATTAACGTGTACTATGTTAGTAATTATATATTCATTGGTAAGTTGGGCATAATTTATTAAATACTTTCGGAGAAAATCATAAATCGACATGGAAACAATGGCGTTTTGCATAATGTGTCGTTGATTGCCTTTACAGTGAAACTGTCGCGTGTCGACAGTGAAATTGCTTTATCGTAAGTCATGAAAATTTATTAACAATAAATAATGCCTATTTTATTTGAAACTAATATTAATTATCGTTTTTAACCTTTTTCTAATATATTAAATTACAAGAAACCGCAAACTATTGTTTAATTGGTTTGTTAAAATTCGAACTCTGTTCAGAAATCACAGTCAGTAAACATAAATATATCATCATTCTACCAAATCTCACAGAAGTATTTCTAAAAAAATACATATGTAATATGAAAATACCGATTCATTTTGTTGTTTTTATTTTTTTAATGGTTGAAATGCAATAAACGTATTTTATACAATTATCACACACTTATCTTAGTTTGTATGACGACAGATTTTAACCATTGAAAATTAAAAATATTTATTGTTAGTAAATTTAAGGATAGTTGTGGTTCTTAGATTAACTTGCATACCCAAATACACTTATAAATGTATTGTATGTATATAAATGTATGGGTTAATGTCTTAATTCCACTTGACCTACACTTGGAACTTCTCCCACTGACCATGCAGTGAAGCCTGAGTCGCTAATTTTTTTGTTCGTGTACTTTTTAATTTAAAGAAACGTTAAAAACTATACCTGAATACTATTCGATTGCTTTATTGCGATTTCCGCGATATTTCCTGGAACGTATCTACCGCGTAAATATTGTAGAAGGACGCGTAAATTTGTTCTGATTTCTGAATTGATTGTCTTACCTTCGAACTATAATTTATATACTGTGTTTCAATAACGGATTTATTGAAACACAGAATATAATATACTTGAAAATTAGGTAAATCAAATGCAATAAATAAGCAACAGCTAGAAATTTTCCAGTTTTTACTATAGACTAGAGTTTTCAAATATTTACTATTTTTAACTAATCAAATATCGAAGTTATAAAGAATTGAAACATACAGTTTAAATCTAAGACTATTATTTTTAATTATTCCTGCTGCTGAAAAGACTCATTTTATTGCTGTTAATGTGTACTTTATTGTCAAAAAATGATTCGGATATAATAAAAAAAAAATTACCGTAATAAATTATATTAAACAGACGATTTATTTGTATTAAATTTAAACTAAAAAATCAATACTGATTATTAATAATATTTACATTACCTCAAAAGTATGAGTAATTTCTGAAATTTTGGCAATTACAAAGTGTATTTTATATATTTTTATGCGACTGATTTTTTTGTTGGTTTTTCGCTGTTTATAAATGAGTATAATCGGTATTAGAATGTTTTAATATTCGGATTGGAGTATCTACAGTTGCCAGTACTATTGCTTTAATTAAAACTTACAACATATCACCTTGTTAAAAAATCATTAAATGATTAAAAAAATGACCCAAAAAGGGCCAGGTCGATATTTTGCTCTCATATATATTTTCAAACGTTTAATACTTGTTTTTTTAGTATCTTAGTTATGCCACGACTTTATTTGATTATACGATAATATTTTGTATACGATGAACATATTTAAGTAGATGTGCATAATTTCATGAGATAAAAAATAATGTTAATGAAAAAAAAAGGCATTCTCGTTTATGTACTTAATTACATATTTCATGTTTCCGAGGATTTTTCAACAGGGCCAACCTTGCAATATTCTTAAGTATGTGATGCACAAGAAGACCTTTTTCTTTTTCCAAGATCATTACTTTGTAATTTCTGTAGCTCGTTACATGCTCGCCTTGATGCTGCATATCGCAAAAAATATTATCTTACTCAAGGATCTACCCATTTATAGCAGTTTATATTAAATAAATGAGTAATTTGGCACTTTTTTTCCATTTATGGAACGACCAGATACAGTTTATTTTTATGTACGTGTGAGAGGTTGCTTTATGTGCGATTTCGTATAAGGAAGAATAGTTTCGTCTATGTAGTACACCGCCAAATGCAATATTTGCGGAAGCGATTCAGATTGCACCATTTTTTGTATTTCTCACAATAAAAATTGGTCAATTTTCAATTTTCGTTATACAAAATGCAAACTTTCGCAAACTTCAAATTGTACGCATGAAAAATTATAGAACCAATTTACAGCCTCATTAGCTTGTGTACGTAAAGGTACAGAAATTCTTTAGTTATTATACCGTATGGTTGCTCAATAAAAGGTCATACCTTTTGAACTTTTAAATTTATACATTAACTAAGACGATGAACGTTTTATTTATTGTAAGCATCGAAATAGGCTTATTCGGTGTTATATATTTTTGTAATTTAGATAATTACAATTATATCAAAGGCGGGGAAAAATCGAAATTTGAGGTCAAGTTTGTGGTTTGAATAATCGGTATTTTGACACTTGCTTTTATGAAGTGAATATTAAAACATGACTCAAAACACATATTATACAAAGTCAGCGTCTATTTGTGTATAAGTTGAATAATTATAAATATGTTTTCCATAGCTAAACATTGTATTTAAAATAAATATTTTTTAATTGAATGCGTGGAAAGTTAAAAAAATTAAGGAAAAGAAAATGGTAAATCCAATGATCAATGAGGAAAGTATTACTTACTCATTAATTAATTTACAAAGTTTTAGGGCCATTAAATAAGTTTATATCTTAATCTAGAAACAGTCGCAACAGAACATATGTTATTGGATTATTTTTACATGCTATTAAAAAAAATCGATGATAATATGCAATGATTATTAATTTAACAAATTAAAAAGTACACACACAATTTACTAATTTTAAGATTAAAAAATATCTACTTGTATTGTTATGAAAGCTTTAAAACATAATATTTTGAGAAATAATTTTTAATACTATAAACTAAAAATATACATATAATCAACATATTTCAGATCTACTGAAGACAATTTTTATTTAAAATAATCTTGAATAATAAATTAATAACCTATATGCTTGGTCAAAATCTGCTTAAGTAATATTTTAATATTTATTGAAAATTATCTCAAATATTATTTAACGCTTTATTTCCTGAATATTAAAATCTATATAGTACATTCGAAGGTGACGCATAAAATTCCAATATTTTTATTACATTTTTAGCATTAATATTATGTTCTATACTTTTATTCTATACATTTTTTATTATATACTTCTTTAAAACAGGAAAAGCTCGACGTAAAATCTCTTTTAGTTAGTTTTCCTGTTTTTATCTCAAATAATTGTCTAAGAGATATGTGTCAATAGTGGTGTCTTTCCAAAGAAATATTTCTCGGAAATTTCTCAAAAAAGTTCAAAGTTATATTTCACATTTTTTTTTGTTAAAAATAAAATGTTTTTATTTGAAAATTAAATTCGTACGAATATTTTAAAATACTTTAAAACAACCGCTGCATTTTAAAATCAATTTGTGGCTATAATATGTTACAATTACAGCTGCATTTAGAGCAGGTAGTGAGAAAAGCGACAGATTTCTGATTAACGCAAAACGTCTTAAGTTTCATATTTATATTCAAATCATATGTACAATTGAAATATATCATTTTTGCTAACTTACCTTTTTATGAAATAGCTAAAAATAGCAAATAATAACTAAAATAAATAAAAACTTATAAACTAATATATAAATATAAATCTTTTCACTTTTATAGTGTCCAATGTTTTATTTCCCAATTCCTTGACATAAGCCATTAACCTGGCAAACTATTTAATTATACTCCGTTTTATTTTTTGAAGGCAAAAAAATCTTCGCGCTTCTATCATTAACTAGTATTTTTTTTAAAGGTATTTTATGTTATATAATGTTTATTTGTTTATAGTTTTTATAAAGTTTTTTAATTAATGGATTATCTTTTTACCTCTCTCTCACCTACCAGTTTAGTTTTATCGAAAGTCTATTAATCTCAATTGCAATTTTGTAGTTTTGTGAACAAGTAATGGTTTTTAGTTATTCTCAGAGCAGGTAGTGATAAAAGGGACAAGGTTTTTTGATTAACACTCCGAAAACATTGTTCGAATTAAAGCAAAGTAGTGTTTTATACGAAATCTCTATCTCCTCTAAAGTTTCATATTAAAATCATGTGTACCATTAAAATATACATATCTTTTTTTCATGAAATAAATAAAAATTGCAAATAATAATTAAAACCTTTTCTTTTCTCTCCCACTTAAATATATTTACATCAATTGCAATTCTCTAATTTTGTAAACAAGTAGTGGTTTAAATCTCTGAAAACATTGTTTGAATCAAAGCAAAGTAGGCTTTCATACAAAATCTTTACTCCTCTAAAATTCCATATTCAAATAACGCTTACCATTAAAATATATGAATCTTCATGACTTATTTTTCCATAAAAAAACAAATATTATATAAATAAAAACCGTTGCATCTCGCTTCTAATTATCAGTTTGGCTTTATTCAGAATCTATTTATATAAATTGTTATTTAAAAAAAATATTGATGGTTTGTACCCGCTAAAATCACAGCTGCATTCAAAGCAGGCAGTGATTAAAGGGACACGAATTTCTGATTAAAATTTTTATGTACATGCAATTTAAATCATACGATAAGTTGTTAGCATTTTTTCAGTGAATAAATTAAATATGCATAAAATATTTTAATTAATAACATCGATAAATGAAAAATAATGGTCATATATTAATTTTGAACACAAACTTAATTTATACATATTGTATTATAAAATAATAAAACTAAGTAAATATCGCAATACAATTTTTTTTTTAAATTCATTTTTTTTAATTAATCATACTATTTTTTTTTATCACAATAAGTATTTTTTTAATATAAAAAAATCAATATTATAATCAATTTAAAATAGATAAAATGGACTGATTTTTTTAATTGCTATTTTTTACATATAAACTAATATTTTTATTAAAAAAAAATAAAGAAAAATATTTAGCTGCGCAGTGCAATTTTTTTCAAATGCAAATGCAATTACGGATTGTCTCAATTGTTATCATACTCCACACATTATGGTCCATTATTTTCGCAGATTTTTAAAAATGTTTATATTTTTATGTTTTGACAAGAGGTGACATTGTTTACACGCGCCTAAAATAATTATAAATGTATTTGTATAGCCATCTCTAATTAAAACTTTAAATCTTTGTTACGTTTCGCGATATTTTTACAAGCTTAAGCTACATTATTTTTAACCTTCGAAAACGCGTGAACTGGTTGACCGCCAAGTTTCACTATCACGCGAAAACATGTGAACGGACCGTAATGTGTTAATTTTGTTTTAAACCAACATTTAGCCTGTTGTTGACATTTTCTAGTATTAAAATATTCTATATAACCACGTCTGTGTTACTTCACATATGCATATACATAGTTCTGTTACTGCATCTATCAAAACCGTATGTGTTAAATGTTTAGATTTAGTAACAAGATAGATTTGCGGTTATGAAATATGTTTTTTTAAACCATTCTGTATATTATATCATACCCTATGTACACAATGAAAATCTCTCGTTTATGACATTGACCGTTAATTTTCGCGATGTGTATAACTATAATTGTGTTTGGTCAATAAGGAGTGTACGTGATACGACTCAAAAATCGCACATCCTCAAATGGCGGTTGTCAGGCGAGATCAGATAATTACTTATTTATGTATATACATAAATAGTTTCTGTTAAGTGTTTTAATAAACGGAACTTGCATAACAACCACCATTTGAGAATGTGTGATTTTTTGAGTACATTTATGTATAAATATATTTATACACCTGACAAACAGGTTGCGAATGATTATGAATGAAATTTTAACTCATAATTCTCCACTCATTTTATTTTTGGCTTTCGGCATTCTTTTAATATGACGCTTATATAATTTTAAATTTTTTTTTGCAATATATTTGCCATTGTGTATCTCGCAATAAATCGTGATTGGCTCGACGTATAATCTTACATATTGTTGTATAGAAATTGAAAACCACGCTTAAAATTAGGGTAATCATTGTAAAGCACTCGCTTTTAACACTTTAATATCGAAATAATTGAATCGTGCAACCAACAGAGCGCGTGAGGTTTAATTTTTGAGAGAGCAATTTAACCTTTTTTTTTAAATTAAATAATAAGAGATTTATTCCACCATATTATGTAATACATTATATTAAGCAATTAACCACGCAAGTAATTTATTATATTTACATGGGTGTCGCATTTAAATTTTGAAATAAAAAAGAAAGATTACGCATTATTTTAAATGCACTAAAATTTTAATGTTGGGTATAAAGTGTCTTGTATCATATATCTAAATCTATTTTATGATGCATTAATATTTTTTTAGATTTGTAATAGATAAGTATTATCTAATTAAATAATTTTATTATAAAAAATAAGAATGGTTTCGCCTGTCTAGCGAAGTCAAGGGACAAACAGTAACAAAAAGTACGCTATACGGGGGAACGCTATAGGAATCTTCGCTATAAGGGTTTTTACTGTATATAACAGTGGTGCGCAACCTATTTTCATTTCAGTTCCCCCGTTTGGCTTAAAAATTTTTTGCCGTGACACATGAATAGACTTTTTTTAATCGTAAAGTAAATTATTTTTTGAGACATGCGCTTCTCTATGTGGTTATAAATATTATTTTAATGTAAAATACTTTAATGATACGAATTCAATGTGAGGTATGCGCTTGCAAAGAATGTTCGCCAACCGTAAGTCATTAACGCGTTGATAAGAGACTGAGAGAGTACACAATCTGCGCCGCGTCGCATAATGATTTTATATTTTTTTTAATATAATTTTATTTCAATATTCTTGATTCATAAAAATATCTTTAAATTTTAGGACCGCAAATGGTTTGCGTTCCACTGGTGTGTAAAACAGGAGTTAGCTCTTATATGTTTTATTATTTTAAATTTACTTGATTAAATAAATGTTTTTTCTGTATTTTCAGAGGTATAAAACCAAATAGAAAAAATCTTAATAGCTTATCTTATTTGTTCAAAGTAATATACATATATGTTAAGAGCTTTTTTAATATATATTTGCCTATAGTCACTATTTTTTTACTAATAAAAAAATTTAAACCGTACCTTAATTAATTTAAACTAAATTTAAACCTAAAACTTGAAATACAAATTCGCTGTGAAATTATTTATAAAATACATAAAACTTAGCTCAGGTTCTTTTGATACACAATTTACTAAATTTGTATGGGCAGAAGAGCGAAGCAAAATCGTTTATGATAAACGAATCGATTGCACAACAACCAAAAAGAAATCTAAAAATATATTATGGTGAAAGCGTATTTCGAAGATTTACGCACTTCTTTTTTGCCCATGGGCATGTTAAATTATATTGAGCTTTTTAATAAGGACTGCATATTTCAAACATCTTCAATGTAAACAACCAGTAAAAAACGCATTTAACAATTTCGACATTTTTTAATTGTCCGATCCTGAACAGGTTTGATTGAGTCTCATTGTGAACATCGAACCATTGATGTTAATCCCTGAACCTTTTGACCCCGCTCTATTCGCTCGTTTATTATTATAAATATTATACTTTGTGATGAATTTCTCAATAGGTTATTTTGGCGTTAAACATTGTTTTAAATTAGGTCTCCTCGGTGTGTTCGACAACTTTTACTATTGTATCACAGACCGGTTCCATTGTCGCCGATTACTAATAAATTAATATATAATGTTTATAAATATTTATTGATGAAAATGTGGCAAAAATTGATGCGCAATCGTGTGTGTTGCTGTTGTGTCGCAACTTGGGCATAAATTAGCTAAAAGAAATTGTGAAAGTGCCTTGGTAATCTTTAGCAATGAAATGGCCGTCGGAGGTCAAGTTTCCCGGTTGGTTGGTATTTTCTCCGGTCATGTAGGGCAGTGTTGTTATACAAATGTCTAAGACTTAAAGTAATATAATCATACATGAAGAAGATTTTTACTTGTTCAAAGTACCCCCATATTTCTCCCATCAAATGACATATTTTTCGAGAGAATATACTTTGACTAAATCTTACATAATCATTTTAAATGCTCTTGAAAAGATAATTCCTCCTCTATATGAGATGGACCTGTTTAAATTTGTCTTCATAATACTCCTGCCACACATATATTTTGATTCGTTATATATTATTTTTTTTTCTTTGAATTTCGGTTCTTTGAATTTCGCCAATAATATTTCAAAATGCAAAAAAATCATTAAGTTATATTTGAGAAGAAGATATGCACTTGATTATTACTAATAACTTCCATACTTCATACCCTTTTATTATCAGTCTATCTAATTTAGTATTTACTACTTGATGGATAAGTTATCTTACGACAGTTCTATTATATAATATAACATGAACATAAAAAAGTTGAGCTTTTTGTAAAAAAAAGCTCTTAAGCTTAGCAAGATGACTTTGGATGAGAGTAACAAAGTAAAGAATTCGAAGATTTCATAACACATTAAAAATGTATACAGTTTCGGAAAACATCAAAATAAGACTATAACTGTAAAATATAAAATAAATTTTGCAACAATGATTAGATGTGTAGAATTACATCATAGAATTTGTTAAAATATGTGATTTTGTTTGGTAATGGTTTGTGTGGGTATTTTTTTATTGTAGCTCCTACGTATGTTTGTTCTTAGGTCTGATTTAGCCTAACTATTTATGTATGTATATAGTCATCTAGGGTCAAGTTTCTTAGCCGGTTGACATATTTGAGGTTCGAAAAATTGCCCAACTGTCCGTCAGTCTCCATTCACGTCCATTCGAAATTACGCCGAAGGTCGTTACGGTTGCAATTCAATATGCATATTTTTAGAAACCGAAGACCTGTGTGTCGTAAAGTAGGTAAAACGGTAGCTGCGGTTACACAGTGATTGAATATCGCCATTAAAAACGTTAACAAAGAGATTATCACGTAAACATGAATTTATTTCCTGTAAAAATACTTTCATTGTTGCCAATTTCGAACGATTTATGTATTTTTATTTTATTGAAAACCTTAGTATAGATTTTGTATTAAATTTATATTATAAACCTAATGACGCATAAAGTTAATAGACCAATTATTATAATATATGATATCACTCTCATTTTCACGATTAGAGGGATTAACTTTTGCTAATTAATCATAAAAAGACTAGTTCGGCTTGTGATAAAGCATTTAAACCGTAATAAAGGGTTTCTTCCTTAAAATGGAACACCACCGTGTGAATAATTTTAACTGATTAAATCACAAAGTATACGCTATAAATCAAAAAAGGTTTAAATAACCGTCGTCTTGCTAGAAGATAATGCGTGCATTTGTGTTTGCTTTTAAAACAGCCGTTTCTAATCTGTATTTGCTTTTAACGGCTAATTGCAAATTTATTTAAAAAAAAAAACTAACACAAAAATAAAATTTATATTTGGCTTTTCTTTCTTTAATCAATATTATTCTGTTTCATAAATCTGTAGAATAACCATTTTTTTTTATTAAATATAAATTTATATTAAAAAGATTACAGTTTTTTTTATTAAAAATTAAACACATTAAAATGTGATTATGATGAAAATGCGTAAATGTATTACAAAAATAGAGGTCTATTTTAAAATGTGTAAATATCTCAAAATATGTTCACACATTGCCCCTGGGGTTTAAGTATATAAAATGTTGAATATCTTATTGAAGATATGTCTTATTTTATGACCTTACATCACGTTCACATTTTCACTGGTAACATAATCTTGCGTAATTGAAAATATTACACAAGTTTTTATTAACCCCTTAATTTTTGTACTTAATGAAATAATTTTTTTGCGAATTTTTATGACCTAATCCGGCTATAAATAAATATAAATTGAATAACTTTTAGAAAGTCATATAAAAAATATAATGACGTAAATGAGAAAAAAACATTTAAGATGAAAATAATACTAAGGTCTAAAGTTAATCTATTACGCACATTCTTCATTACCATTTTTTATCATCAGTATACTTTTTATCCATATTAAATAAAAATATACATATATGTAAAATTCATAAACGATTAAATTAAATCCTGCTGCTAGAATCGTCCATGTTATAAGTCTGATACTTTAACGATACGCTATTGTAGTCATTAAATATATGTTTAAAGTAACGTCATATTTTTACAACGTATGATTTTTCCTTAAATGTTGCCTTTTTAATATATAATATTTGCCTGCTAGGTTGTTTTTTATAGCTAGTAAACCAACAATGCGGGTTTCGCCCGCGTCGTTCCACGGTCTTGTGCTTTTCGAAGGCGGTTACAAAATCCCTTAATTCTGAAGTTTGTCATTAGCTACTTCTTCGAAAATTAGAGCAAATTATAATTTTTAACGGTCTTGTTACATTTTCGCCACCGTCAATACGTGAGCTATGGTAATAATTTTTTCGATAAGTATTTCGATTATTTTGGAGTACCGCTGCGTCCTGTTGTTTTTTTTTTTGTTGCTCTTTATTAAGGACATACATAATTTATTATATGTTGATTCGGAATCACACTATTTACAGAAAGACCTGGAGTCGCTATTGAGGTGGTCGATCGTCAATCAACTACCTTTCAGCATTGTTACATTTCACAGTTTAGACCAGTGTTTCCCAGCCTTCTTTATGCCATGCCCCACCGTAGTCTTTTCAAAAGTCATATGCCCCACCGGCATCTTTTTTAATAAAACAGTAGGTAAATTTTCAAAACGTATATTATAATTGAAATAATTACAAAGTACAAATTAAATATGTAAGTAAAATAAAATTAAATGGTAATGCCTAATCCATTAATAAATTATTAAATTCACTTACGCTGTTACAAAGAAATTTTATGTCTGGATCTAACTTGGTTAATTTCAGTTTTAAGTCCCCTCTATTTGTAATATTCAATCGATTTCTTTTTTTAATGAGTAAATCGCTTATGGCGCTAAACCACATTCCACTAAATAAGATGATGGAAAGGGTAATAATAAATTTCTAGCATGCAAAGTAATATTAGGATATTTTGTGTTAGTTTCTTCGCACATCCATGCCATTATTCCTTTTATATTGAATAAATTTGTAATCGAATCATCATTTTGCATTTCCGAAAGTTCTTCTTCATACAAATTTTCATTTGAAATATCTACCAGCATTGGTTGTGTCAACCAAGCTGGAAAATGTATCTCTTTTAAATCAGCAAATCGTTCTTTAAAATCAGTTGATAAAGTTTGCAGATGGTCCAAAATAACACGTTTAGCATTATCAGTCACTTCACATTTTTGGAGCCAGTAAAATTTTTCAAAATTGTTGTTAAAAATATTTTTTTTAGATAATTCGATAAAAGTGGTAAATGCAAATATCTTTGCTTTTGCATCGACAAGTGTTTTCTTCGATCCTTGAAGTTGGCTATTTAAAATATTTAATTTTTCAAATATATCAGTTAAATAGCTTACAAATGCTTTACCGTCGACCGTCATCAAAAACTTCATATCAGATCGGTTGCTTAAAAAATCACAAAGGGTATCGAATAATTACATAAATCTTTTTAAGGAATTTCCTTTAGAGAGCCATCTTATTTCAGTGTGAAGTAACAGTCTTACGTGCTACACATTTTGTTCTTCACAAAATAACTTGAAGAGACGCTCAGATTTAGCACTAGTTTTAATCATATTGATACACTTTATAACGGAATTTAGTACCTCATTTAGAACAGGTGAAATGTGTTTAGCAACCAAGTTTTCCCTGTGAATAACACAATGCACCACAGTCATATCTGGATTCTCGTCTTTCATTAATTTTAAGCAGCCGTTTTTCTTTCCCATCATATTGGGGGCACCATCTGCAGCACAAGATATTATATTTTTCATTGGTATATTTTTAACATCTAAATATTCTTTTAGCTTATTAAATATATCTTTGGAGGTAGTGGTGCTTTCTAATGATTTGCAGAATAACATTTCTTCTGCAAATTCTCTTTAATCAATATATCTTACGTAAGCTAGCAACACGGCTTCACTGTCTCTCAAAGTTGATTCATCCATTTGTAGTGAAAATTTTCTTGTTTTCAGCTTTTCAACAAGTTGGATTTCAACGTTTTCACTCAATTCGTCTATTCTTCTGCAAACAGTAGTGTTGCTGAAGGGCATAGCCTTCACGAGTTTGTCATCTTGTTGTAGAACTGTTTTAAGAAATGCTGATATTGATGGCTTGATTAGATCCTCTCCTATAGTATGGTTTTTTCCACATTTAGCGATGAGCAATGAAATTTGGTAACTAGCCTCAAGACTACGATCAATACTTGCAGTTTGTGCACAAAATAGATTTGTTAATGTTGTTCGTTTTCCAAAATTTTCTTTAAGATTTTGAAAGAAAATAATATCTGAATTAATATGAGTATTATGTTTCGCCTTCAAATGTGCTTCAAGACGACCTCGTTTCATTATTTCATTGGTAAAGGATTTCTCACACAAGACAAAAAGTAGGCATTCGTCATGCCCAGCAGGTATAAATCCAAATTTTAAGAAATCCTACGCACGTGGGTATATTTAGTCGTGAACGAGCAAATTATATTTATATGTGGAATATTTGATAATTTCTGACGTCCCATCTCTGAAGCGTGGTGCCCCACCTCTGAGGCGTGGTGCCCCACCGGTGGGGCGTACGCCCCACCGTGGGAAACACTGGTTTAGACGAAGGTGTTTTAATCAGAGATTCTTCCGTCGATGACTTGCTAGTTATGTTAAAAGATTTTCTATGCACATTGCCAAAATTTACTGAAAAGTTTCGAGAATGCTCGGTTTTGTTGTGCGGAGCGCGTGTCCCGCTGAATCCGTTGTAAAAAACGCTATTGAAACACATTTAGAATTACAAATAAAATAATTTAGCTATTGTTTATAAATACATGTATACTTTATAAGTAACCAATAGCAAACTATATGTATGTATATGGGTAATTTTTTCTGTAGTTGCTATAATTAAATATATGGCACATTTTTTGTCAAGTTTAAGATCACATATAAAAATAAATATAATTGTATCAATGGTGACTTAATTTAAAAGTGGCGTGATGATGTTGTTTATATATTACTACACTTTTCATTAATATATTATTTATATATTCATGAAAAGTGTAAGTTATTTATATGATATCATTTTTTTTATAAATTTTAAATCATATAAATATGTTTGTACAGCTCAATAAATAAAAAAACATTGACATATTTTTATGATGCACTCAATCATTTATAACGTAAAATAAAAATAGTTACTTGTTAATTAACACGGCGCCACGCTCAAAAACATAAATTATTACTCCCCATTGCGTTTCCCGTGCTGTTCCAACCCAAACATGACCTACACAAATTAACAATTTTACTGCTATTATTTTCTCATCTCAAATTTGAGCGTGGCGCCGTGCTAACTAACAAGTACCAACTTTTCTTAAATAACCAGTGACAAGCCAAAATTTTAGTTTGTTGTAATTTATATTGTATTATTAGTATAAGTAATGAATATATAGTTTTAGGAGATAATAATTAGTTATCTAGGGACGAAATCCTAATATAATATTTTTCATATTTATATTATAATTAATTAACAGTCTTAGAACCACTAAGTTCATTATTGACGTATTTCATTAGCAGCAATGCACTTTGCTTCCATCGTGAATACAAAAACTTAATTTTATATTTACATAGTAAACTTCAATCAGTTCCAACTTATTTATTTATTACATTTCTTACGTTTATTAATCACATAATATGTTTTAACAGTTTTTACCGATCATAATCCGCGACAAAGTACAATTGTAATACAAAATAAACACGATTGTAAAACGTTATTCAAACATTAATAATTAAGTTTTAGCAACGCTGATGCAAAAGTAATTGAGGCTCCAATTAAAAATGTATCTATCGACCTTTTCATTTCGCAGATGTTGCAATAAGTTTAGCTGCAACCGTTTAACTGTCATACTGATCCAGATCAGTTATTTATTTTGTACGTTCTATTGACAGTGCTGTTAAAAATAACTCGAATTAAGTATAAATTTTGTAGATCGACTCGTTACACTTGACACTGTGCGAGTCGAGCTTTTTTTAACCTTAACTCAGATCCGATCCAGTTTTAAACTTGAACTCGGCTCGACTCGAAGGTTGCGGCGGAAATGCTTCGATTGGGCAATTTTCTTCGTAATCTTCTTCATCATCTCTTGTCAACGGCTTTGCGGTTGCGTAAATTTGCGCAATTTCTACGCAGGGTAATAAAAATATATTTTTTATTGTGGATTTGGGGAAAGGCCGCATGAGTTTAGTGGCCACACCAGTTGGACGGGTCAGAAGTGGAGCAACAAGCTAGATTGCCAATTTCGCGTTTTGTGTTTTATCAGTGATGCAAACGCGCGGATTACTTCTCGGGTTGCGCAATTTTTTGTGTGTGATTTTGACGAAAATTGTGAATCGTGGTTAAAAAACACAGGGACGAATCGGTTGCGATGTATTCAAATTTATTATAAAAAAGTGCATATAATTTGTGTGATTTAAATGTATGCAAATAATTTGACTAAATGTCAACGAGTTTTTATATTATTACAATTATCAGTGTCATAACGAAATAGAAACATCTTTACTCAACATTGAATCGCTTAATAAATAAAAGTAAAAATATTTTATTTTTATTACTATTTTATATCACTATTAAAAATGTACTCAAAATACAGTAAAACTGATTATAATTCTATGACATTTTGAATCGTGTTAGTGTAAATTTTAAATTTTAAATGAATATTTTGGTTAGTCTTTTAGTGAGATATTTTATTATGAATTAAAAATACACAGAAATAAATTAAATTTCTGTTTTATTTTAATATATATAATATATTATAGAGCATTTATGTTTTAATATAGAACAAAAAAAAACTCTATTTTTATTAGAAAATATTTTTGACCCTGTGGGTCAAAAATATTTTCTAATAACTTTTATTTGACTCGTCACTGTGTGAACGCTTTTTTTATTGTGGCTCATTACCGAGCGTTCCCACTGCGGTGCCGCCGACACGATTTTATTGCTTTTGACGTGAATTTCAGGTTTCATTTATTTCAATAAAAATTCAACCAAAATAATTTACATTTGTTATTAAGTAAACGATGCACTTTAATTGATCTTAAATCTTCTTTCTGATTTTTTTCACGCATTTTTGCTATTTATCATTAATATTTAGACAATTAAAGAATTATTAGATATAAAAAAACGAGTGCGGCCATTTGTATATTACTAATTCTAGGATAATCCGCAAAAATAAAAATGGAATAAAAAAACACCTTCTTGCAGTATTTTATATTTCGTTTATGGTTATATTAAATTTGTTTAGTGTTTATACAATTTGCTATATTAGCTAAATAAAATAAATAAATAAGATTCATTAAATGACATTTTTCTGAGCAACTTTAGAGGGGGGGGGGGCAAATCCTCATCTGCCCCTCCCCCAAATTTCTTCAACGGCAAAAGCAATAAAATTCTGCCGTAGCCATCACTGTGAAAATACTCGATTAGAACTTTTTATAACAATATTACAAAAATCCTTCTC
Organism: Plectrocnemia conspersa; assembly: GCF_051122295.1. NCBI lineage: Eukaryota > Metazoa > Arthropoda > Insecta > Trichoptera > Polycentropodidae > Plectrocnemia > Plectrocnemia conspersa. The sequence continues at coordinate 1,388,437 of NW_028277176.1, read as the reverse complement.
AGAAGTCAAAAATAAAGCAATAAAATCATGCATTGGGTACGCTCGATAATCTGGCGTTCACACTATGACTGTAAACATAATATTACAAATTAATTGAGGAACATAAAAACCGAATTTTGCTCAATAGAAGAGCGCAAAAAACAATTATCCCTTCTCAGAAGTCAAAAATCCACGTCAAAAGCAATAAAATCGTGCCGTCACCGTCGCAGTGGGAACGCTCGTTACCGAGCGTTCCCACTGCGACGGCGCCGACACGATTTTATTGCTTTTGACGTGAATTTTTGACTTCTGAGAAGTGATAATTGTTTTTGCGCTCTCCTATTGACCAAAATTCAGTTTGAATACACTTTGACCAATACTCTCATATCAATAAATTTTGAAGTAAATAAATCTCTCATGTAAATTTTGTTGATTTTTTTATATTACTACATATAGCTATATGAACGAATAGTTTTACAAATGTTAGAACAACGAATATTTAATAAACTCCATTCAAGTCTTCAGTACGAATGTATTTACTCTCAGAAACCAATTGATTTTGCTTTTAAAATGTATATTCAAAGTTAGTCAAATAATGTGACAAAAATAAACTTGAATATTAAATTTGATTAGATGAAAATAATTAAATTAAATATTAGACGAAAATAATTAAATTAAAATATTCAGGCATATTGATTTCTCTACGGATCGTATACGTATTTTTATCCTAATTATTTTTTGCTAAGAGCATTGGTATACAATTCATTGCATTCTGAAGTTGTTAAGGAGCGGTGTCAATATTTGGCGACTTTCAGCTGCGATCGCGTCCCCTATTCTTCCCCGTCGCAACCAGAACGTTAGCGCTCGAGATCGCTTCTTTTACATCCAACCTCTCAATGCTTGCCAAACATAAGGATCTTTTCGATGATAGCTATGTGTGCCGGTGGATGAAAATAATTGTACGAAAATCTTCGGTTATAACTTGAAACATATAAATAATGTTAATTTATTTCTCAATGCAGCTCTGATAATTTTGAATGCACCATTACGATACAGTTTATGAAATAACATCCAAAAGATTATTGTACACCACATTATTATTATTTTCTAACGTGACTAAGACACGTTATACCACAAAGAACCAAGTAAATGTCAGCAATATTAGTGCATCAATTACACTTTGCACGAATGACATTAAACATTGCAAAATTGGGTTAAATCGATATGATTTTTAATATTTTTTATAATCAATCGTTGCCTATTTAATAAAAAAAAATAATTTCAAGTAAAACATGATGTGCTGCACGTTACTTTAAAAGCTTTTCAAAAACGAATTTAGAACAAGGTTTAGTTTCAAATTGTGCGTAAAAAGTTTCTGGTTTTGTACTAACTTTTTTCTATTATTATTATGTTTTAGATTTTTTAAAGCAAAAAATCCTATCGTGTTGTGCACGTTGAATGCAACTAGTTGTGCAACCGTCGTTGGTTGCAAACTGACCTACCAAGGATTCACTCTTTCGAAATGCACCCATGCCGTTGAATTGCCTTCAATTCGTCGTTTCGCACTCGTTTGCCTTTTCTAATGGTCTTCAATTTTCTACGCAAGAACGTGATTACAACGTAACTATTCTTTTGTGCATCTTTGGTAACGCGACGTACATACAATGAGTTACCATATGTCTGAAATATTTGGATACCGGAAAGAAATTACACTTGACTCGTTTGCGTTAGGTTATTTAGTCTACATATTACAAAACTCAGTGTCGTGTATTATCATCATGTCAGTTTTTAAGGCTGATATCTGAAGCGTTCAGACTATTAAGAGACAAATATTATACATGCTTAACAACCATTAGTTTTGGTTATCCATATGGAATATGTAACCAGAGTGTATTTATTAACCTTTGCATATTTATTTTGCAATTGACTTTTTACTGTATTGCTAAAATTAAGCTAAAAAAAATAGACACCTTCCATTCCGGAATATAAGAAACACTCCCGCTCTAAATTTTGCACAGTTGCCTGGAGACATTTTTACTGTATTTTTCGCCACTTTAACGATTAATGTAGTGCATCACATTTGCCCCGTGTAAATTTATTTTATTTTCATCAGAAAAGGTCTTTCTTCCTTAATCCAAAACAGTCCAAATTTTGTGTCGATTGTTTCGTGAAATTTCATTTAAATAAATGACTAGAATCACTGATTTTTTTTTAATAAAAGTCGCAGAAATTAATATTTCTGCGACTTTTATTAAAAAAAAATCTTATTGAATGATATAATTATCATTCAATAAGAATCAGATTTATTGTAATTTGACGTCACTAATTACTTTTAAAGTAAAAAATAATTAACCATGACATCATCGGTCAAATACTTCTAACGTTTCTATACAGTCGATAGGTATTTATGTACTCAGTGCATTGTTCAGTTATTGCGTACCTCTAATCGATAATTTTACTATTCATCTTTCGTATTATGATAAATGTTTACCCTTGTTATGTTTGTTTCGTATTCTGCACACCTACTTATTATATACCACTTCTAATCGGTCTAATTCCAATTCGTATTCATATTGATGCTCGATGATGTGATTTTATAAATCGACTACCGGTTTATATTTACATGTATGGTAATCCCCAAATGTGCAGTTTCATTAATGTAAACACGTGTAGAATGTCGATGAGGTGAATTTTAATTCTTGACCAAATTTTTAATCAATGCCGTTTTTTCACTGCAAAATTTGTATAGTTACCTAGTTTATAATAGCCATACTTAATTATACGCTCGATGAAATAGTTTTGCATATTATTCTATTATTGATTTATTACACGATTTTAAGTTTGGCGAAATTCTCACGACACAATTGAACGACAGCCTTGACACATCGAATTATAAAAATAGCGATCCGTTTGTTGTTCATTTTTTGTGCAATATTTACACACAAAATGCTATATATTTTAGTATATATTAGAAAATTTTATTATTTTTATGAAAAAGTGGCGATTCATACCTTGACACTTTTTCTATTTCGATTGCTTTTTTTTTGTAATCAAGCATTGATTTATGAAATATTATATAGTATATTAAATACAGAGCTTTGCATCTACTGAATACTCAAGGATTACAATTATGCATTTTTGGATATTTTTATATTTAAATTTCTATGAAAATATCAATATTTTTTTATACAAATTAATTATCTATATGATTTTAAATTAAAACAATTTTTAATATAAATTATGTGAATATTTGTGACAGTAAAAAAATGTTAAGAAATTTTGTTCTAAATACTTTTTTTAACCACTCGTTTTTCATATATTTGTTCATATTTATCTCAACACTAACTCCAAAAACAGTGTTTTTAAACAATGCGGAAATCTCCCCCTTTAATGTATCGCTGCAGTATTTATTACATTATTAATAAACAATAAAATAACGTATATTTATTATAAAGCGAAAAAACATTTGTAACTGCCGAAATTATGCAGCTGTGGACCTTCTCAATAGCTGCTATTGAATTTTACATCTCTTATAAATTAATACGAATATTGTATAATTTCAAGTATATCTAAATGATTTATTATTGTAATATTTTTTATTAAATTTTAACAAATACATTTAAATATATGTTCTAAAAACATTTTAATGCTCTAAATTTATTTTTAAATCAAAATATCTTGATACTTTTTATTGCAAACATAGATATATGTATGATTAAACATGTGTTTATTTTTATAAACTCAGTTTTTTTTTCATGATATAATGAATTTAATAAAATATTTAATTATTCACTATTCGATTATCAAATAGTTTAAAATTACAAATATTTAGGAAATCTAATTCAGATTCGTCATACATAGCCCTGGAAATAATTAAACCCACTATAATATAATGGTACTGGTTTTACGTGGTTAAGAAAAAAATATAAATACACAAATTCAAACATATTTGATTCCATACGTGTTAATGACTTACTCCCATTTCTTGCACTTGACCTACATCTGGAACCTCTTTCACTGCTCATGCAGTGTACTGTGCTGCTTTTAAAGATGCACGTATATAGATTTTATTTAAATTTAAAGAAACGTTAAAAAGTACACTTGAATACTATTCGAATTTTTAATACAAATTTCGATTTATGCAATATTTCCTGGAACTTGCTGGAAACACTCGTTAAGGTTGTCTTAATTGTTAAAAGTGGTTAAAACAACGCGTCAATTTTTTTAATTATCCAAATGTTTTAAATCTTTTAATAATTTTAATAAACTTTTATTTTTTTTTCTCTAAAGCATATAATAAAATTAATGAATGACTTTTATGTATCATTGATAAATGTATGTAATATTTTTTAAAATATGTGTAATAATTTTTAATAATTTTAATACGTCCATACTAATTAAACTGTTTATTAATGCAGGCAATGTTCTTTTAAAACTGCTGCCGTAAATATTTTTTTCTTGTATTTTGCTTTAGTTAATGTGATGCTATATTTGATATTATTCGGGGTGTGAAATCAAAGTTTTATATTTCTTTATCTACAATAATAATTTTTACCTTTCCCCATCGAACTGATATGAAGCATACCTTGAAACGCTCGATCGTATGTAAGAAGTTTTTACTTCTTATATATAGGACAGGTTACACAACACTTAACCATTATCATTCGTAAAAGTAAGCTTAAATAATGCCCACAAATAACCTTCTTCATTCGGGTGAATGTTGTCATGCCTTTCTCGATCCGTATTTTTTCTTTAGTGTGTGGTTTCAATATTCTTCTAGAGTTTATGCACAAATATATATTTTTTTAAATATGTAAAGTTTATGAGTGTATTTTTTATTCTGCTGCTAAACTTATGAGCATTCGCAACACTTTTAGATTATTTACTATGAGCAGCGTATTGCCTTTATTAAAAACAATAAAGTAAATTTATGATAAAAGTAGTATGCCATCTGAAAAATAAAAAATATTGCAATAAACATCAAACGAATCCGAAAAAGTTCAGGAAGAATAAGAGAAGCTCTTAATTGTATGCAGTTTTTGATACAACACTGTCACAATTTAGACTTAGATGCTATCTTACGCTTCATCGACTTTGAAAAGGCGTTTGACAAGGTCCAATATGAGAGAATGATGGTCATTAGGATAACCGAATTATTGTGAGACAATGATGTATTTTATCTTTTCAGTTGAATATAATCATTCAACACAGCCCACTTAAACGCTCCTCCGTATTTCTTCCACTTTCGATTTTTATTGACTTGGAAGTGGCGATTATTGAACACGCCTCGGGCTACTCTTAACCGCGCCTTTTCTTCTCGAATCTCGAATGAAACGTTTTACTCGCAATTATTATCACCGACGGTCGTGACGGCCATTCATTCGCACACACGAGGTATTAGCGATTTCGCAAATCGGCTACCACTTGACTCAACCGGGCACCTTCTGGTATGGATGTATGGCACAATCGAGCCTGCGGGCCAACACGTGTGCATCACGTGACATCACAGCATCCATCGGTCGTTATGTCACCTTTCGCTCAGATAATTTGATAGAAAGGCGATTATGATCGCGAAAAAATGGATCGACTCCCACGCGATCAGATCGACCGTCGCGCGCGTGTGTGTGGCATTGAGAAATTTGGCTTGTAGCAATGAACTCAAAAGTGAAATGATAACTGTTTTTGTATTGGCTGTTGCTTGTATGGCGTTTATTAGTTAACTGATATAATACGACAGATTAATTAACAAGGACTGATTGACACAATCACAACTAACGAGAACACGTTTCGATTAATACTGGGAAAGTCGCTCTACGCGATTTTATAATACTTTTATACAATGTTGAGCAGTATTTTTAGAAGTACGTTGGAATTTTTTTTTATTATAGAGCTCGTTAATTTATGATCTAACATACTTTAATTTAGCAAAATTGATCTTGAAATATAAATATTTTCTCTACCTTCCTTATTTAAATGTTACGTTGAAGAACATTTTTATGTATAGATTTATGGGATTTAACGAAATTTAGGATAAGATAACTGTAATTTTTATAATATTTTGTTAAAACTTTTTGTAAAAAAATACCTCGAAAATATCTCGAATAGGTTTATATGATATATTCAAATTAATTAAGAAAACTTAAAAGTAAAGAGATAAAAAATCTTGACAAATGCAAATTAAAACAAAATGTTTGGTCAATTATGTGGGTTTTTTAGGACACGATAACTGTCGTAGTTTTGTTATGCAACTTATTCTAAAAATGGGTCTTGTAAATATCTTAAATTTGTACGCATTTTTTTCAAAATAGCTGCTATTCATATATATAAAAATTTAACTCCATCTTTTTTTCTGTGTTTTTTTAATATTTTTTTCATTTATGGGATATAATGAAAATTAAGGAAACGATTACTGCCGTTGTTTTATTCATATCGATCTGAAACTTGTTTACAGTAGCCTTAAAAAACGTTTAAAAATAGTGATAATTTTTTTAATAAAGGTATAAAAAAAATGTAACTCCGTCAAAAATGTTTTATAATAAATATTAAAATATGTAATATAACAATTATAATGAAAAAAATGTTGCACACTTATTGTCATTGCTGTTGCTGAGCAAAAAATAATATATATATAAAAAACTGTTTGTTAAAATATTAAAAAATCCTAATCTAGTTTGCTAAGTTTGATAGCTAAGCGGCTATTAAAAAAAACTTCAGGAAAAATCTCTAAAATAGAAATTAAATTAAATTAATAAAACATTTTTTTTGTTAGTTTTAACCATATTGCCATTAAACTTGTTTTATATATTAATTAATTAATTTATTTATTTTTATTAAATATTCTGTTGTAACCTAACAGGCATAAGCCCAATGCGTTACAACGGGCAAATCTGTACCAACTGAGTAAATCCATCTGACATAATACCTATAAGTAACCACCAGACCGAAAGCCTGGGACTCAGTGACATCTATATTATTAATTATAAACTATTATGTGCTATACAATTTATAATTAATAGATATCAATGCAACTGGGTCGGTTTTTTTATTAATAGCGCATTTTTATAAATAAAAAATCGAGTGCCGCTGCCGGGGCTCGAACCCACAACCTAAGTAACGGTCTACGCTATTCCGTCCTTAAAACATAAATAATTTTGTAAAAATCTTGGATGCGTTTTTAAGCCAACTAGTTTCAAAATGACCGTTATTTAAAACATATAAAATTTTATTACATAGAAAAATATTTTTTTATACATTTTTTGCTATTTATGTGGGTCTTAACAAAATTTGAGAACAAAATAATTGTGGTAGTTTAAATTAAATTGACATGACTTATTTTAAAAATAACTCTTAGAAATATCCGCTTTTCAGAATGGCGGCTATTAAAAAAAACGTTGAAAATATTAATTATAATACACGTAGAAAAAACGGTTTTTAAAGGATAATAAAATAATATGAAAATTAAAATAAAATTTATTAAATCACACATTTATTGTATATACAGAAATCTACCTTATTCTTGCAGCCGTTCCTGAAAAAAAAGTTATACATTTTATAAAAAATTATTATTATTTTGAAACTTTGGGCATTTTTACATTTTTTTTTGCAATATTATTCTTGAGGCTTCAAATTATTAAATTTGAGTGTGCCCTTAATATTATTAACGATTAATTTAAAAATAAATATTATGGTCTATGAATAATAAATTGATTAAATATTATTATACTTTACTTATATTAATAATTTATGTTTTTATAAAAGTGTTTTAAAAATATAATATAATATAACGGATTAATTTTGCCCATGACGATTTTATTTGATTGATTTGCGATGTAAATTATTGGGGTATAACCCAAACATTGCCATCTTCTTCTTACTTATGAATATTGACGAATTAGACAGTGTTCTACTGACGTGCTAACTCTGACGCAATATGTTTTGATTGCATCAAGGTCACCGCAACAATTTACCAGGCGTGTTAGGCGCATACAAAAATATATAGACAAATATAGCCAGTATACATTAATTTATTATTTATAGCCTATTGGTTTTGAATAAATAAGTAATAAATATAATACATGTTTTTTATAAATCATAGTTAGGCTAGACAGTATTTAATAAATTCTTTTTCCATACGTTACATCTCACTAGGTATCAGGGGTGTCGTTTATTTTTTTTCTAATAGGAGGGGGGTCAAAAGTTGGCCAGTCATGGTTGTTTTTTTAATATTTCCATTTCATTAAGATTCATAGTATTTTATTAAATGACATGAATTTTTCTGGCCGAATTCAAGTTGTTTAAGATTCACGTCAAAAGCAATAAAATCGTGCCGTCGCAGTGTTCATATTAAAACTTTTTATAACAATATTACAGAGCCTCTCAATATTCTTTATAAAATTATTATAAAAAATATGGTAATTTATTTTGTACTATAGAAATTCAATTGAATAAATTAAGTGCTTATATTTATTATTTCTTCATTTGCGTTTTTTCAAAATAAAAATAAATATGGCCAGTCAGTGGTCCTTTTTTAAAAATTTCGATTCCATTAAAAATTCATTTCATGTATTTTTAATAATATAATAAGTGAGAATCGAATGAAACATTTCTAAACCGACATTTGACCTATATTCAAACCGAATTTTGGTCAAAAGGAGGGCGCAAAAAACAATTATCCCTTCTCAGAAGTAAAAATTCCACAGTTAATATAATATCAATGCTTAATAAATTTAATTTTCACTTGTAAAAATATATATCTACCAGTGAAAATATATTCCGATGTGATTTCACTATAGTAATATGCTTAAAAAAATATTTGAGCACGGACAACGGACAGACAACAGACGGATCTGTCCGAGCGTTTTAACCCCACACACTGGCGGATTTGTCCGTCGGACATCAGTTTTGGACAAATCCGGCGGGCACGTGTGTAGCCGGCTATAGATTCGACTGTTTTTTTTTAATTTTATTTTTGGGATAACCCGAGAATTTCTGGTTTAGAATTAGGAACTACACTTCAGCTTTTTTAATATTTCCATTTTATTAGAATTTATAGTATTTATTTAAATATCGTGCATTTTTCTGGCCAAATTCAAGGGGGGCAGATGCCCCCACAGAAATCCATTTTATATTTATGTACATTTTATAACGTAATAGTGCTAGTAAATAAATAAGCAAATCGGGTTTTCGTTCTTTGAAATTAATTATGCAAATATTATAAAACTATTTTTAACTTGCACATTCATTCCACCCATTTTAATTGAATTAATGAATGTAAAGTCTATTTATGAATGATTTGTAACGGTTTTTTTTTTATTTATTTTTTAGAAACAGCTTAACAGACTGCCGTCGGCCATCAACAGCCTCCAGACGAGTTGCTTCTCATCCATCGAATACAGCAAGAGAAATATCCATGACGCGATACCTTCAAAACGACCGTACGCCACAACCATAACCAACACTCGGCAACCTGGCTCTTTGCCGGATTATACACAAGTGCATCCCTACAGATTGCTCGAGGACGATTTGTGCAATGTGTATGATGAAATACGACAGGTAATCAAATACATAGCCCATGATAATAATTGTGTCACAGTGAAAAAATAACAACGATTTCGTTGCATTATGTGTGTTTTGCGGTTTGTTTGAAGAAAACATAATAAAGTATGTTAATTTAAATGAAATAAAAATTTCGTCAGATATGAATCGAGGTTCGAACGTGAGTAAATTGCTTTTAGTTCTTTATAATAAGTCAATACGAATTTTTCTATTGATAGAGTGTGTGTGACGTAAAACCCATTTGTGTCGGAATACTTTAATGCATTTATAAAACATAATCTCTACTTAATTTGTCATTTAAAACTAATGCTTCTTTTATGATTTTTTATATTTATATTAATCGGACGATTATTTTTTGTAACAATTTTTTCCAAGTAGTACAAAACTATGAATATCATCATTGAGGTCTACTACTACTTGCGTTTACTGTCATGTCAACCGTTTCGCTTTCTTAGAAAGCAAATTTTTAGTGGTTGCTCGCCAATTTTGGAGAAATTGATTTTTCGCGTAACACATTCGTGCATGAATTGATGTTTTGGTTAAAAGTTAACTGAATATTTAAATGCAGAATCTTCACCGATTAGTATTAGTAATTTGTAACGATTAGAATAAATCATCCTTGATTTTAATTCAATATTTAAATAACTAAGATATTTTAAGAATCCACGTTACTTATTTTTTTTTTGCTTTTTACACGCTTATGTAATATATACGTTGTATATTTTAATCAGTGAAAAGCTGTTGTATAATTTATTCTTAAGTATTATATTTTGCATATTTTATCATATTTTTTTTTGCATTGATTTAATACTTAATGTCTGTTTATTAAATAAGATATTTGAGTTTAATTAATTGAAAGTATTAACGGTTAAAAAAATGGTTATGGTTTAGATAATTAGTATTCTTAAGTTATTCAATTAACAGACGGGAATTTCGAAATACCACATTTTATTATATTACTAGCTTTATTCCATCACTTGACCATATGAAATGTGTTTTATTAAATTATCATCTGTCAACACATAACGGTTTTGATGATCCGCTCGTAACATTGCAACATAGACTTATTTATAATCAATAATTCTGTGAATTATACATAAAAAAATATAGTGATAAGAGTGTCAGTCATTTATTTGTACATAATGGATTACACATTTCACATTAATTGTTATTAATATTGCTGTTAATTATTATAAATCTATACATTATTTATTTTGTTACAAAACGCGATTTTGTCAAGAACGCATTTTTTTAAAAATAAAATTAAATATGTAGACATTTATGTAATCTGATAAAACCATTCTAAAATGTACGAAACAATGGCTGATTATTGACTTCTTTAAACGACTTAACAAAAATAATTTAATTATAAAATGTTATGTTACACCTAAAAAAAGTGTAAAGCGCGAATTTATGAGCGCGTAAAGCAAATTAGCCGCCGGCAAACCTAGCTATATATTATAGGTTCGGTAACAGCTTTCCAAATACATACTTAATTTCCATTCTTTCGATGAATGAATGCTTCTCTCTTGGTAAATTTGACGCCGCAACGTCACGAGCACAGCATCAAAAACAAAAATATGTCTTATTAAACTTGAAATAATATGCTGTAGAAGCCATATATAAAATATACCAGTTGTGTTATCTTTATAAAAAAATACTAGTACATTTTTTTCTATATTTTTAATCAATAAATAAAATACTCTACTCTCATTTAATACACGTATAAATCAGTTTGAGTATTTTTTTTTATTATTGTAAGTAAATCTTTTCCAACTATAAACAATATGTGTTTTAATGACCAATTCAGAATGTAAATATTTGTGCTTTAGTGCTCATTCTGGATTACCGCAAGGATCCAATTTATGTCCTCTACTGTCCCTCCTCTTTTATATGCTGATAACTGTGTATTGCACAAATGTGGATTCACTTTAGTCGATAAACAATCGGCTACATTTTCTATTTATCCATTATGATTCTTAACCAGAAATACTTTCGTTAAAGTTTGGAAGTGATGTTCATATACTTGTTTGTCATTTTAACAATGTATTGCCTGATATGTTAGTTATTATTGTCTTTGAATATGGCGCACTTGTCTGAAATATGTACTTTTTGTTGTTAGAATGCTGTAAAGTTATATCGTATCATTTTTAGAATAATATTGCTGTGTTTTGCTGTGCAATATTGTAGACAATTGTAGATGTAGAGTGCTTTAGAAAGTCGCGATCGCGTTCTTTATTCTTACCCAATGCGGCCAGGACGTCCGCGCTCAATATTGCTCTGAGAATTAAATGTCAATTTCCATATTAATGTTAGCTAATTTTAAAAATAAAATCAAATATTCAATATTGCGTTCGATTAATAAAAAAATCTTTAGCTATCCTTAAACTGGTGGATATTTTTAAAAAATATTTAAAATATAATCAGAACTTTTTTTTTTAAAATACATTTTTTTATTAATCGAACATTTGATTTTTAAAAAAGTTCTAATCTATGTAATAAATCCAAACCTGCATACTAGATTATATTAGTCGTACTTATTTTTTAATTTGTAGCTAACGAGAATATGTTGATTATTTATATTTGATTGATTTCTACTGATTTATAGCTCACTTTTGAAGCAGCTACAATCATTAAATAGTCGTTTAATGTTAAATCAATTTACTTGATAGATGAATGCTTTTCTCGTATAAATTTTATGTAGCTTTTAAGATTCTCAATTATTTGTATATTGAATAAAAAATGGGTGAAATATTCGAATTTATTCATAAATTTTTCTCAGTTTTCTATAAAATATTATTTAATAAAAAAATAATAATTTTAATGAATCAATAACTACTTTCATAATCGTTGAACTATTTTAATTTTATTAAATATGCATAACACAATGCTGTGCGAATTACTGATCAGTAACCGCGATTGAATTATTGGACTGATTAAAATAAAATCGTTACGTCTTGAAACAACAAATACAAAAACGTATTACGAACTTCACAAAAATTTGCGACGCGCACCTATTTTTGTGATAAGCGTTAAACGATAATAAATAGCGGGCCTTTCCAACATTGTATTACGTTCAACGAACGAATTCCGCGAATTTCGGTCATAATAGATACCGCCGATAAACATTCTATTCACAAATGTTTTTCGAAGGCGTAAAAGCATTTTTTTGTTAAGAAGAAGCGTCTCACTGTCTCGCATTTCAAAACAGAATATAAACGCATAATTAGTAGGTCAATCAGACATACTGATTACCTACAATAAGTATTAACCGCCAGACTGAAAGTCTGAATCGGTGACATATATATTAATAAAAATAAATTATTATGGGCAATATAATTTATAACCAATAGATGTCACTGCAGCTAGGGACAGTTTTTTAATAATAGTGCATTTTTTATAAATATAAATTCAAGTGCCGTTGCGGGGCTCGAACCCGCAAACCTCAGAGTTACTAGTCTGATACGTTACGGACTACGCTATTCCGTCCTTAATCCTTTGTTTGTCACACGAGATTAAAATTTTCATAATTCTAAAATAATAATGCACTCGCTTCGGTATCTTCTTGTTTGTTTATGTGTATGCATGCATATTATTATATATACTCAGTTTAAGGTCAATACCGTGATCGTTTTGAACTTCGCAAGACGGTCACAGTCGTTAGTTCGATGTTCGCGTTCCATTCATGCGTCGTATTTTCTTCATTTCTCGTCAACTCTCTTTCTCTCTCTCTCACTCCGTTGTCCGATCGCCTCCGTCCGTCTCGCTTCCACATTCTGTCATTCTTACCACCGTCGGCATTCCTTTCTTCGCTTTTCGATCCACTGACTTTACTTTCACTCCTAAATAAACTATTGCCGTGCTGACGTTTCACACGATGACATACCACACACGTTACTGGGTGAACTCGATTTTACGTATGCGTTCATGTGCGATGCGTGTGCAAATTATATTACAATCTAATTAATTTTGATTGGTGATATGGTAAAAAAGCACTACGTTGTATTCATTTAATTGAATTTCCCTCTTGCTATGTCCATTTGGTATTTACATTAAAAAGTTTTCTTCTTGTGATTTATTGCTTATAATAAACGCGCAAGCTTAGACGGATTTTATTTATTATTATTTATTAATAATTTACTTAGCTAATATAGCTAATTTTTACACTAAACAAATTTTAACTGAACAGAATATTAAATAAACTTAATATTATAATTTATTTTTTTATTCCATTTAGGAAACCCGGCACATTTTTATTTTTGCGGATTGTCCTAGGAATATTGTTATACAAATTAACATCTCCGTACATAATTCCCCTTGCCGTACTCGTTTTCTTATACCTTACTATCTTTAAATTGTCTCTATTTCTAGTATTAAATCTATGTACATATTTTTTCTTATTAAAACACTCTGGTAATATATTATTTTCTAACTTATATATAAATACTAAAACATTCATCTATAATATTTCTAAAACATTAATCATTCCAATCTATCAATCATACTTCTACAACTAGTAAATCTGTTTTTAATTAAGACTACTGTTATTGCCATATTTTATGATTTTTGCAACATTTGCTTATCTAATTTATTAAACGTATCTAATATTGTTGCTCAATAAATAAAATGGGACAATATGATACTATTGCAATTTTTTTGCGTTTATACTTAACATCTTTTTCATTCTGGATAATATGCGTATTTTTCTCTTATTAATAAATTTTATAGTAATATTACGACTTACAATAAGTGAGAATCGAAATTTTGAACAATTGCAGTAGGAACGTTCGGTAATTTAGCGTTCATACTTTAATATATTAAATGATAATTAAATAAAACCCAATTCTGATTATTCTGAAGTAGATTAGGCAAATACGTCATAAGCGTACACGTATATTATCAGATAGCGATGAATAGTACGTATATTTTTTTTCTTAAAATAGATATCTATGAATAATATTTTGTTGAATTTATTCATCACCTTTTTATTCGATTTTCTATACCACAATATTATTTTTGAAATAAAACGGTTTCTTAAATTTAGGGAACCAATCTTCAATTTTCCTATTTATAGTCGATTATGTTTAATCGGGACACATTGGGCCACAATCATTTTGTCCCAATTAATTTGCTGGTTCTAATAAGCAATGTTTATGGCAAAATTAAAAAATCTTGTGAATTTTTAAATTGTATTAAGCTATTCAATCATAGAAAAATAATATGTAAATATTAAATAATAATAGTAATAAAAAATATACATAATATATAAAATATACTAAAACAAAGATTGTTTAAATTTAGCCTTATCTAGTCTTATGTACAGGGACGTTATTTTAGCTTTTACCAGGAAGAGAGCAAAAGTTGGCTAGTCAGTGGTCGTTTTTTAATATTTACATACATTAAGATTCATAATATTTCAATAAATGACATTCATTTTAATGGTCCTTGATTTCCAATCAATTCACGACCAAAGTAAAAAAATCGTGCCTTAATTATCCAGCGTTCATATTTAGACTTCTTATAACAATATTACCTACGATACGTGAGAATCGAATGAAGCACGTCTAAACTGAATTTTGACCAATAGAAGAGCGAAAAAACAATTATCCCTTCTCAGAAGTCATAAATTCACGTCAAAAGCAATAAAACCGTGCCGTCGTCGTCGCTCGGTTATTTAGCGTTCATACTACGATTTTTATAATTATATTAAAAATTTAACGAGAAGCATATAAACCGAATTTTGACCAATAGGAGAGCGCAAAAAACAATTATCCCTTCTCAAAAGTCAAAAATTCATGTCAAAAGAAATAAAATCGTGCCGGCGCTGTCGCAGTGGGAACGCTCGTTACTGAGCGTTCCCACTGCTACGGCGCCGGCAAGATTTTATTGCTTTTGACGTGAATTTTTGACTTCTGAGAAGTGATAATTGTTTTTGCGCCCTCCTATTGACCAAAATTCGGTTAGAATATACTTTGATCAACTTTCTTATATCAGAAGTCCATAGTAATATCGGTAAAAATATCTATCATATTTTTAAGACAGTGTAAATATTCAGATGCAGACAATCTATAGAGCAATATGCGAGATGATTCTTCTGCTTTTGTATCTTGGAATTGAACGAATAAAAGTTCTAAAACTATAATTAATTTTAGAACTTTAATTAGGTTAGGTTTAGGTTTGAACAGTAAATGGACGTTTCACAACTGTCAAATTAAGTTTCATAAACACTTAGAGCAGCATATAATTTCATTAGTGCTTATCATTTTAATTGCGTTTTCGCTTGTAGAAATATATATATCTACTGGTGGAAATAAATTTCACTCTGTAAAAAAGTTACGCAATTCTCGTATAGACACTCATAAACCAAATTACAATCCTTTATATTTATTGACCAAAAGTTCACATGTTGCCGTTAAAAATCATTTAATTATTGTTTGTTTTTATGCAGTAGTAAAATAATAACTTTATCATAAAATATTGTTTTTACCGTCAAAAAAAAAGCTGAAGGTTTTCCACAGAGCATAAAATAAATGCATAGTTAATACTAAAAAAGTTAAAAATATCATTTAAAAACATCAGTTATTACCTCGCAAAATCGATAGAAAAAATTAACCTTTAACTACTCAAGAAGTTGCTAATATAATTTAACGACTTTTTAATCACAAATCCCTATAAATAATTATATTCCCAACAGAACCCCTTAATACTTTCATTGATTAATTTGTCACTAGCTTGTCTATATTTTCCATCTGCGTGGAAGCAAGCTGACGTAATAGTTATTCTAAAACCGGATACAGACCCTACACTTCCTTCGAGTTAAATTTACGAAAAATAATTTATGATTTATTTCTAGAACGTTTGGCTTCAGATATTCTCATTCCAACTACATCGATTTGTGAAATATATTTATAAGGGCTTTAACAGAAAAATGACTACAGGAGTAGTGTTTTTGAATATTGATAAAGCTTTCGATCGCGTTTGACACCCAGTTTTTATTTAGAGCTATAAAGATTTTTTTAGAGCTTTTTTAAACTAATTCTTAAAACTAAAACAACCAAAGTATAACTATACACTTTTCATAATTAAATTAAATATCAAAAATATATTACTTATCTTTTAATATATAAAACTTGCAATAAAATTAAAATTACCCAATAAAATTTCAATCAACAAAACATTTCGTTAAGAATCTCGTCAAATGCTCCATGGTTTGTCCACAGCTGAAAAATTCTATAAATTAAACGTAAAATAACGCGAGAGAATTAAAACTCACTAACAAAATTTTTTTACGAGGAATAATAAAAAATATACTAAAATAAATACGAGTTAATATATGTAGAGACCAAGGTCTAGGAACTGCAAAACACGTTAGATACTATTGTATATTTGTAGGTATGCAGTAGGGGTTATAGTTTATTTGAATTTTTTTAAGATAGCAAACAATGCGTATAAAAACTGGAGGTATGACGATTATATTATTTGCTCAGGTTCTACTAACAATAAAAAAAATCAGTAGTGAAAAATGATGTACAATTTTTAGAACTCTTTTAGCAGTTATGAAATAGTCAGGAACTTGATTGGTATTTGTTTTTGTCTTGAAAATTAATGTTACTTCACTTATACTAAAATTATTGATGGGAACATCCATTTGTATTTTTTATCGTTATATTTATATATGCATAAAATTATTGATAGGAACATCCATTTGTATTTATATATGCATATAAAAACAATGTGCAGAACAGTTTTCAAGTCTGATGAAATATGTTCATTATTATCAGGTATTTCATTATTTTAGCATATGATTCGAAAAAACATCTGGCGTAACTTAGACTTTTAGCGATTCTAAGAAACTGGCCAAATTTTCGGATCGGCCAAAAATATTTTTATCTTTAGATGCCGCTTTTTATGACTTCTTAAACTGTTGTTTATTGCTTCCCATATTCAACTTATCTCTTAGCTATTCGTGGAAATATCATTTTTTAGCGCATTCAGTTTAAAAACCACGTTACACGAACGGTCCTTCCATCGCGAAAATGCCGCCTCCAAGCAAGTCCGCCCCCTTAGCTTCACCACTGGGTTTTAGGCTCTGGACTACAGCTACAGTAACATCTATTGGCTATAAATTATATTACACATAATAATTTATATTTATTAACATATCCGATTCACAGACTTTCAGTCTTGACTGACTCAATTGGTACAGATTTATCCCGTTGTAACGCATTATGCCTGTCAGGTTACAACGGACGATTTAATAAAAAAAATCCAAAGCAGTCAATTCATAATTGTATATATGAATATGTTACACTGAATCAGTGAAATCGCATATTGCGTGAAATGGACAAAATTTATCTAGTTCATGAAAAGTGCAAGCCCGTTGATATATTCATGAAATATGCAAATTATCTGCCGAATGCGTGAATTAGGCAGGATTATTTTGTGCATTGATCAAAATATATATTAGCGCTCCAGTGGTGTTTTTCGTAGCTAGAACAAATCTCATCTGTTTATATCGAAATAAATCAATCAATGACTACAGTGATGTTTATCTTAATTTAGAATGCCAAAATAGTCTAGAACTATAAATATGACGACACGTACAATTTTATTAATAGATATTTTGGACAGGTTAGGTGCGAGCGAGTGTTAATTGGAACAGTGAACACCCCATGATTTGTTGCAGTTCACTGTTCCGTTGCATAAAAAACTTGTTATAGTTAATAATTATTCAATTTAATTAAAGTACAATATATCTGCCAATTACAGCATAATTTTTAATGGCAATACTATTAGATCAAAAAAATTGGAACCTTCAATGAACGTGACGTTTCGCAACTGTCAAAAACACAGGCAAATAATTTGCATAATTCATGAATGAAGCAATTTTTGCTCATTTCACGCAATAAGCGATTTCACCGGATCGGTGTAACATATACATTTTATTAAAAAAAAAATAATATAGTAATTATTTTTATGTATTTATGAGACACTTGTTGATATTCAGTCTAAAGATTAGATTTTTTTTCCTTTACGTTACGATTTTTCACAATTGATTTAATTAAAACATCTTTCAGATTCAGAAATACTTTTTTTGCAATTATCCCAACCAGTTTCGTTAAAAGACTTTCACGCGTTGGAATTCAGCTAATATCCTGAGAATCAAGGCTTATGAATCATAAACGTTTATGGCTCTATTAAGATAACTATCGGTTAAATCATATTCTTACTATATTTCGAAATAAACCGTTTGAGTTTTTTGAAGTATTACATGTTTTTAAATAACATTACATTGCATTTTGTATGGCATTAAACTTTAAATATTATTATAAGGTTATGACGATTATGTTGATCAAATTTTAAGCAAGGAAATGTATTGAGTATATTAGGGAGGTATTTTGTTATTGCTATTTTTTATTATAGAAATACAATAAGAACATTATATCAGACAAAAAATAAATACACGTAGCTTTAAAACTCGATTTGACGTCACAGATCATTTTATTATATCGTGATATGCGAATTTTCGTTATTAACTGCGTGTATAATTACTTAGCTGTTTCATAATACGCTACAAGCTCGAGAAATGATAGAAAGGTCAAGTGAAATTGGTGGTCAAGCAAGATGGGTATTTTCTCTTTATAACTGACCGATTCAAATTGCCTCATTTATATTGTAAAATTTTGTGGATTTCCGAAATTTTTACAACACGTCAATAGTATGATATAAATATATAAAATTGCTGCAGTATAATATATTATATAAAAATTAGATTCAGGTTTGTGATATCATCGAGCGTCGATATCACTCGCAAAAGTCGCATTATGAGTATTCAATATAATATCATACTTTCTCAAATTTTTGCTATTTTGTAGCAATAGTTTTAATATAATTAAATTTAAATAATTCAGAATGAAAGTTTCCGACCATTCTTGAAATAATTAATCGCACGTAATAATATATTAATACACTTTTTTAACTGAGGAATGCAAGCGAATCGTTTAATTGCAGCTTAATTTGTATTAAATGTAACTGGTTGCGTGCGTGCGTGTTTTAATTATTTGTTCGTGATTGATGTAATTGAACAATGCAATCCTTAATATTTTTTACTAAAACTGTGTTAAGTCGTCATCTTCATTATGCAGTGCCCCTAATTATATGATAATCGTGTCGTGAGTTAACAGCTAAAATAATACTAAATCAAAATAATGATATGCTATTAAATGTGATGAAAACATATGCTGAAAAGCTAATGGTTGGTTGATGTCTCTGAACTAAATCAACTGTTATTAAATATTTTAATGATTATATTATTATATTGACAATCCTACTTAGAGGGGGGGGGGGGAGAGAAAATTATTTAAATAATTCTGAAAATATCTAAACAAGTGACTTCATTTTATTTTATTTTGTGTAAATTACCATGATTGAAAAATATTGTGTTTCGAGTCAAAGCAGCATCTGTTTTTATTTTAATTACTGATGCAATTACTCCTTAATCATTTCCTCACATTTTTTGAGCAATTCAAATTATATTATATCACTGTACAGTCAACATGAGATTTTTTTGGTAATGCTGGGTTTTGAGATTGTTACTGCAACCTGTTTCTTTGATAACTGTTTTATATTTACTAATAGTATTTATTAAAAAAAACTACCTTACATAATTATTCCATTTCAATATCCAAAAGCACAAAAGCTCGCATCTTAAAAACAAACTTCCGTAATTATGATCAGAAGACAAATTCTCGGAGCCCGTTCTCCTTGAGGGGCCCAACTAAAATCATAGCAAGTTTTTTTTTTTTTTTAAAATCAAACCTTAATAATGAATATAAACTAAACTACAGTTGTTTGAGATATATGTACTTATGTATTTTCGGTATAAGTTCCTTCAGCCTTTTTTATACACAATAAATAAAAGGAGCGGAACATTGCCTTCAAAAGCACCGACTTTCACAATGAACATTAATATTCAAAGGAACAGATTATAGTTTTTGACGCGGATCCGTTTGTGTTCAAATTTATTCGCAAATTTATTGATTTTTGAACGCTTAAAAAATATTAGACATTGAGAGTAAATATTCAACAAATGTAAATTTAGGTGTTCGATCTGAAAATTCTGATCGAATACCTAAGAAAGAAGCAAAGAAATAACGGAAAATTAAAATTACATGTTTTTATAGATTGTATTATCGGTAATTTAATGCAGCAAAATAAATAATTATTACTTTCAGTTTTATTCTTAGTAGAAATCTAAAAAAAACAGTCTCGAATCTATTCTGAAAATATTTTTAAAATATGTCATTTTAGTGAAATCATATTGGAATACATTTTCACTAGTAGATACATATTTTTACTAGTAGAAAATAAAATTATCTGGCAGATGCTAGTAAAATTATATGATTTCAACTTTTGTATATGTAGTAATATATAATATATATTTACATACTTAACATTATTTATTTACATCCGATGTAAAAATGTTACAGTGAATGTGTATTTTTCGGTAAAGTTATATTTTCACTAGTAAAGTCCAAATACATTTTCGCCAGTAGATATATATTACTACTAGCGAAAATATAATTTAACTGATAAGCGCTAATATGCTGCTCTAAAATGTCGATGAAACTAAATTTGATAGTTGCGAAACGTCCATTTGCTGTTCAAACCCAAACCTAACCTAATAAAAGTTCTAAAAATAATTATAGTTTTAGAACTCTCATTAGATGAAGTCCAAAATATAAACTAAGCCAACTCATCTCTCAGGGGAAAATAAGCGGAAGAATAAGTATAGTTTGTCTGCATTTCGATATTACACTATGTTGTAAAAATATGTTAGCTATCCTTACCGATACTACTATAGACTTATAATATAAAAGGGCTGATCAAATTATATTCAAACCGAATTTTGATCAATAGGAGAGCGCAAAAACAATTATCACATCTCATAAGTCAAAAATTCACGTCAAAAGCAATAAAATCGTGTCGAAGCTGTCGCAGTGGGAACGCTCGGTGACGAGCGTTCCCACTGCGACGGCTTCGACACGATTTTATTGCTTTTGACGTGGATTTTTGACTTCTGAGAAGTGATAATTGTTTTTTGCGATCTCCTATTGGTCAAAATTGGTTTATATGTTCCTCATTAAATTTGTAATATTATTAGAAAAGTAGTACTGAGCGTACCCACTTCCACGGATTTTATTTCTTTTGTTATAAATTGACGAGAAGCACTTTTTAAAGCTGCTAAGGGGCAGTGTCAATGCTTTGTTATGTCTGTAGAGTGCCCTAGAGAGTTGCGATCGCGTCCCTTATTCTTGCCCATTGAGGCCAGGACGTCAAAACTTGGGAGCGCTCTTCTTGCACGAGCCATCTAGCTCAGAAAGATCAAAATTTGAGCGGGAATAATTTAGTAGTCACATCGCCAAAAGTTTCAATACTTTAAAGATGCTCAGATTCTTTATGCGAAGCGCGTGTAACATAAGTCAATTACTGTCGATTCGCGTTAGTTCGTATTTTTCAGAAAAATTTATATCTACAAATCGTATCCGTATTTGTATTTTATTGCTTTTTTGATCGAAGTTGATTGCTTTTGACGTGGATTTATGACTTCTGAGAAGGGATGATTGATTTTTGCGTTCTTCTATTGGTCTTAATTTGGTTTATATGTTCCTCATTTAATTTATAATATTATTATAAAAATCGTAGTATGAACGCTAGAGTACCGAGCGTACCCACTACTACGGCGACGGCACGATTTTATTGCTTTTTGACGTGGATTTTTTGCGTAATATTGTTATTTAAAGTCTGCATATAAACAGTATAAATAAAAAAATGTTTGCATACAAAATTAAAACTTATATATAAATGATAATATTTTAGTAATCGACATGTACACATGATAGATGTAGAAAACAAGAAAATTATAGATTAATATTTTATTACATACATTGCATTAAATAAATAAGACTACATTTTTTATAGGTAATGCAATGTATTATACTACATACATTGCTTTGGCGCTACGAGAGTCGGGTCGTGGCTACGGTGCGAATGACCAGCTGTCTCGGGCCCATTCGCTCAGAAAGCAAAAATTCGCTCAGAAAGCAAAAATCACTTCTCAGAAAGCAAAAATTCGCGACAAAAACAAAAAAATTGTTTTTATTGCTTTTGCCGTGGATTTTTGACTTCTGAAAAGGAATAATTTTTTTGCGCTCTCCTACTGGGCAAAATTCGGTTTATATGTTCCTCATATAAACACGCAAAATTACCGAGCGTTACCACTGCGACGGCGACGACACGATTTTATTGCTTTTGACTGCTGAGAAGGGATACTTTTTTGCGCTTTCCTATTGGGCTAAATTCACTCACTTAATAGAAACGCTTTTTAATCGAAGGTTTTCACTGCGATGTCACTATTTTATTGCTTTTTACCTGGACTGGAAGTTCGCTATATGGCAACACTGAGCAGTAAAAAAAAATACGATTAATTATCAAGTAAATATTTTTATTGCTTAATTAAAATATGTTGCAATGGTGGCTAACTTTTATATTTATTTGTAGTTAACTCGTACTTATTATTATTTATTTAAAAAAAAAAATTACGATGTTAAAAAATATATTAAATGCTATTTTTGTCATGAGGCCCGGAATCATTGTTTTCCTAGGGCCCAGGTTCGCTCTCGGCGGCCCTGTAAAAATAAAATAGCCCAATATTCTTAGTCTCACGTTGAACTTGACAATGACAGTGAAATGTTATTCCACGTGCGTTTTTATATGAATGGACCGAAGAGCTCGATTATATTATATAAACGATGTAGGAAATAATCTTTTAAATTAAATTTAATAAATTTAATATTACTTTTTACTTTTACTTTTTTTGCTGTGGATTTAAATATTTTATGATTATCCACGCGCTGCTAATAACTATCAAAATAAACGTTAATGAACCATCTTTTATTATGTAATAATATAATTATGTAATGCGTTCTATAATGAGTTAATGAGGCAATGTAAAGGTGAATACTTACCGTCGTCGACGCAACCCTCATTGTTGAAAATATATTATGAATAGACTAATTGCTATAAATTGACTATATACATTTACAGCTTATATATCAATGACATTAAGTGAAAATGGCTTAATAATGCCACTCTGTTTTCACCATTATACATATGCTATGAAAATCTCCCATCCCAAAATTACATGTAATCATGACAGAAACATTTTAGAATAATTTAACAAATGCATTGTCACTGCAACATGTCTGAAAATAACTTCATTATTTTGCTTATAGTTCTGTCAAAAAAGAAAGTATACCTGATGATAATTTTGCCTTTGGTATATAAACCAAAAAGTTTTTTTTATTGAGTAAACCTCATAGTTTTTATCTTGCAAATTATCAATAATGTACTAGTTTAATATTTATTTGTTACAATCCAACATTAAATATGGTTCTATGGGAGGTTAACTATAGTATTGCGCTATTGTTACAACTAATTAAAACGCGGAGCGTTTAAAAGTAGCCCATATTGATGGAATCCCAAGCGTGCCGTCCGTCAGCCGTCAACGGCCCGTCGATCCGGGACAGTCCAGGACTTTCTCTCGGCACGCCCGTCCGATTTGAATATAATCAATATTAATGCGCCGCTGCGTTTTGTCGAAAGAGAAAAAAGTGGGCAGATTTCACCGTGTGTCGTTTTTGGGAGCGTTATTTCTCGCAAGAATTCGATATTCGGAGTGAACGCACGTCTCGATCGAATCGAGGCGCGCCGAGAAATTTTTCTTCGTTACGGAGGTGCATACGTCGATAGAAACATTATACAGACGCCTCGCCATTAACTTTCACCTTCAAATTAATATGCGTGACAGGACGGACGAGATCGATCCCGGAATACGAACACCAATTCACGGTCACCCACTAGCATCGACGAAAGCGGAAAGTCAAGTATATCTGGGGGTGCTAGACGTCAGTACTTTTGACCTCGTCTACTAGATATTGCAATAATATCATCAAATGTAATACAATTTTATTGCTTTTGACGTGAATTTTTGACTTCTGAGAAGTGATAATTATTTTTGCGCCCTTCTTCTGACCAAAATTCGGTTTGAATATACTTATATTGGAAGTCTATAGTTCGGTAATATTTTTAAAACATAGTATAATATAGAAATGCTGACAAACTATGAAACAATATGTGAGAAGCGATGTCTGTACTTATTCTTCCGCTTATTTTCCCCTGAAATATGAGTTAGTTTAGTTTGTATTTTGGACTTATTTTGGACTATAATTAGTTTTAGAACTTTCATTGTGTTATTTTAATAAATAACACTAAAAAAAGTCTGGTTGTTGTGACTTTTAAAAGCTATGTCGGGTACATTTAGTGCTCAATCCCACCATGAAAGATGGAATTTGGGATTGACCGATGCCGCAAACAATTTTTTTTCGTTAACAAAGTTTGCCGGGTATCGATGCACACCTTGGCGCAGCGCCATACTGGCACCAATGAATATGATGGCAGTTAACGCGTTAATTACTTTTGTTATATCATGACATATATTGTATATGACGTTTCAAATACAGTTTTTGAATGCTTACATTTAAAAACCGCAAAAAATTGACATGCTTGTGATAATACGTTATCGGTATTTTGTTTTAATTGTAATTAATCATTTTTATTATATGCTTGTAGTCTTAACGGCAATATTTTATAAATTAATATATACAAAACATTAATTGAAAGCCTATTATGAATATTATGGCATTAAATATATTCATTAATATATAATATATTGAATAAATGAATTGTTGAGGCATTCATTGTTTTTCAAAAAATCGTTACGAATTTATATCAACAAATGAACTTCTAGGATAGTAAAATAAAAACTGATTTCATGTATATTTTAGTATCGTTTAATCTTAAATACACATGGGCATCCTGTGCCGTTCCACTCCACAGTGGTACCTGTTTATAAAAGTACCATTGAAAACCATATTTATGTTCACGTAAATTTTTTTCCTAACGAAGCGTATAAAAAATTGTAATAAAACTATAAGTTTGATCTTTATAAAATAGTACTGATGAATAAAAAAATTAACAAAATCCGATCTAAATTGAAGGTTAGAAATAGAAATTAGTGAAACATTATTAAAAATCGTGGTATTCTTCCTTAAGAAATAAATTCATATTTTAAGTTAGTCACAAAGACATATGTTTCAGTGAAGTATATTTCCATTGGCGTTTCAGTGAAATCATATCCAAATACATTTTAACCGGTAGATATATAATATCGAAAATATATTCTACTGATGGGCTAGTATGTGATATTTTCCTTATTATGTTTATTTAATTTGTAGCAATAATACGGATTTTAAAAAAACCCAATAAATTCAATGACGAATTTCCATGGTATTCACATTTTCATCATAATAAACAGATTCTTGAGGATAATATGTTTTAGAAACATATAAATATTTAATAAAAAAATATATGATCTATGAAAGGCAAAAAGTTTACGGAATGTAATAATAACAAAAACGAGTTTATCATGTAAATACAATATAACATATTAATATTTTGACTATAGAACGTTGCACTTATCTCATAAACTTTAGTAGAGTTGTAAAATAAAAACGGGTTTTATCCTCATATAATTGATTATCACATTAATATACAATAGTAACACAATACACAAAAGCAAACAAACCAATGAAACTTTAATTTAAATTTACATACTGAGTATTTTTCTCGGGAAAAAATTGTTTGCTTAATTATCAGATAGATATTAATGTTGTTTTTGCAGAAAAATATATTTAATTTTTAATATTATTAAGATTAATTTAATCTAAAGTTGAGTCCAATATATAAAAAATAATCTTCAATATTACTATGAAATAAATAACTGCTTATACAAATGCTATATAATTTATTTTAAAATGTTAAAATCTGGCACTAAATTATTATTGTAGTCATTGAAAGGTAATATTTTTTTATATAGATATTATCCTTCGTCAGCATTTTTTGTAACCGGTCCTTGATGTAGTCAAATACTAAATTTTTTAAGAAAAAATATTGACATATTTATAGTTAAATTTTTTTTGGTGAATAATCAGATAGGGTTTTTATTATTTTTGCAATATATTAGCTATTTTATATGTAAAGCAATTTATTATAAAATTGTGTCCAATATATAATAATTTATATTGTGTTAAAATATCGTTGGTATTAATATGAATAAAATAACTGTTTATAAAAATGTTAAATTATTATAGCCATTGAAAGGTAATATTTTTTTATAATATGTATATTCAACCTTTTATCCTTCGTCTGCATTTTTAGTAACCGGTCCTTGACGTAGTCAGAGTAAGTTTTTTAAGGAAAAATGTGGATATATTCATAGTTAAAGAAGTGACTTTTAGGTCAAAGACCTGCGTGAATACAAAATCTTCTGAATTATGAGCATTTACATACTTTGTAATATTTCTTATATATTTCACACAAGTATGTGAATAAATGATTAAATATATTTAATAGAATAAAAATAAATATTTGGAAGTAATATTTATATAATACTTCTGAATTGTCATTCAAATTGTCTTTTGAATATTTTCTTCAACATTCCCATAATAATTTAGAATCATTGCATAATTTCCAATTAACGTTTTCGCTATATTCTCACGTTTAATTTATGCTCTGTTAACTTCTCAAACAAAATAGCACCAAATGTACATATACTATAATACATAACTGAACGTTCAAGGTTACTAATTACCGCATTACCGTTCTTCGAATTTGTACTTTAAAACCTTTTTGTATTATACAATATTTGTATGCAAATAAAGCTCTCATAGTAAACAAATCGTTCCTGTCGTTATCTCCAAGGAAAACTTTTGATGTATAAATAATAATGCTTTTTATATTATATTTTCAACAGGATATTTTTAATTCATATTTAATATTAAAATCATTAATATATGTATGTATATAGTATACATTAAAAAAAATCTTACCAAGGATTTTTAATATTTGAATATTTAACATTTTAAATATTTGTATTATACAATACATGTGTATATTTAAATACACAGTTAAATATTATATTTAAGCTAACAGTTAAGCAGAATTTTTGGTTCAAACAAACAGTAAATGAAGTATGCTTAAACCGCATAAAAAATAATGACGAAATCGATTATAAATTAACGGCATATTAAAATATAGATAAAAATGAATAAACCATTGATTTCAATATTATACATTATATTACGTTGAACAATAATAACTGATTCAATTAAAAGTTATTTTGCTTATTAAATATTTCATTACGTATTTTTTAATTGTCATAAATTTTTGCTCAACTCTTTAACTATGCCATAATTGCCATTCGAATTTCGAAAAAAAAGAAGAATTTGCAAATATTAATATAATTATTGCAATGCGAATTTTAATTGTGTATTTTTAATTGAACTTTCTATTGCCTAATTGTTATAAAATATAATTTTTTTTTTTTATATACATTTCTTAATGTTGACGAACAATACTAATTTTTAGATATAATGAAACATATGCTTTTATGTTTCATTATATCTAAAAATAATAAACTTTATATAATTTTAAAAGGATATAATAGATAAGATTATTTCAACACCAATTCATCCTGCACCTATGTATATGAAATATATTTTTTATACATACGCACATATATTATCTCATGAATATATATCATATTATATTAATTCGTGAGATTAGGATCTAGAAAAACCTAATCTGTGATGATCGATCAGAATTATAGTTGTATAATAATAACTAATTTCGATCTCTTAGACACGATAAATTTTTTTTTTAAATAATGAAAATATAAATTAATAATATTAATCTCTTATTAATGTTATTAATAAATAAAAACTTATGTGTATCAAATCTTAATCTGATTTCACATAATTAAAAAACTTAATCTGGTTAACACTTAACCAAAGGGTCAGGTAGTATCTACACATTGCGTTCGCTTATGGTAATTCGCGGGCGGGTAAAGTCTACCGTTCTTTCCTTTGATGTTTAACGTCAGGTTTTGTAATATCTACTCGCAAAAACTAAAGCATATTGTGCTATCATTAATAGCAGTGATATCCAAAGTACGCGAACTAATTTTAATTGATGATAAACATCAGATAAACGAGAAGTTGGCAGCAAATCTTTTAGATAAATTTAATTTTTTTTACCAATGTATACACTATTTTTTTTGACTTAGAATACGCGAATCGTTGTGCTCTAAATCAAATATTTTTTATTTTGCTGTATTTTTATAACAAAGTAAATTTAATTAATATTTTTTTTAATGAAAATATTTCAATCCTTGAATTATAAATACCATCTAAGAATAATTGTTTGCTGTCAGATAATTTCTTAATGGAAATGAATGAATTTTTGATAAGGCAGCAATTTTAATATCATATTATTGCATTTTTTTACTACAATAATGCGAAACAGCTTTTTAATCTTTACTGCTCATAATCTATAATCGTGCTTTAAAAACCGATACTGTAGATCTAGGGCAAATCCTGCGAATATGCATTTTAATAATATACTGCATTTGATTAAATTTATTTTAGGAGCTTTTATCAATATTTGTGTTTATAGAAAAACTATAGGAGTTGTTGGTTTTAAAATTGAATAATTTTCGAAATTTTCACAGGGGAAACTTCTAGGCCTAATCAAGCGTAAACTGCTTCAATCTCAATCGGCGCTCCATACACAAACAGCATAAATCGTTTTTCCTACCCATACATACACGATTACGCTTATGGTTATCGTTTCGTGCAAACATTTAAGGTCGTACGCGTGCGTTCGCGTTTAATTGCAATGATTCGCATTACAGAATTATTTACAGAGCCGATTCCCCGTTCACTTTCTCTCGCAAAACTAAAACGCCATGCAAAATCGAGCACGCTCCTCGTGTGTTGTCTAGCATTTGAAAATGTGCGTCTTTCAAATGAATGCGTTAAAAAAAGCGACACTTGTCTCGTATACCGGCGCCGGATGTTTGGAACTCATTGTTCACGGTTAAACTAACCGTTAAACACCCTTTTGCACCTTGGAAGTGTTGGTACAGCGATCTGTCGTGTTTGTCACTGCAAATATTTAAAAAACCTTGAACGCGCAATTTTTCTTTGAAGTGTTATTATAGATGATATTGTTTGCTTGTTTGTTTGTGTGTGGTCGAGACGGAAATTTATTTTATTTATTAACAAATCTTGACTGAATTTAATTTATATATTATCACAAACTATGTATGTCGTATTTGTATGTAGTTTCTCTAAAAAACATATTTTATACGTGTTATTACTTCACAGCTTCTATTTGGATTCGTTTAGCATTAGCTAAACATATGTTATATTAATCATCAACCCCAAATAAAACTGCAAAAAACGTGCAAAAACGTACTATATATAGTACGTTTAAAAACGTAGTATATATTACGTTTATTTTATTGTTTGTTTTACAACCTTTGGTGTAAAACATTTTACTGCGTAAGAAAGGGTGTATCTGTGCCAGATGTTTGAAAATATGCATGCTTCTTTATAGAGGTCGGAAGTATTTAAATGGCAATAAAATGTTTACAATATTTTAAACTCCTTTCTTTGTTCTGATAACCAAAGATAATACAAAATCGGCAGATTGAAAAAATGTATGGGGACATTCCACAGAGTTACGCCATAAAATTAAATCTCGATTTATTAATAATCTAAAAAGATTTTTGATCTTAATCTTATTCGAAATTTAAAAAAATGTAATGTAGCACCAGCTGTTATTGACTTTTTTCATAACGATTTGGGTATAAATACGGGAGCCTGAAATTATAAAAAAATCGTCATCCCATTCCAATTCTCTGTTCATCAATAATACAGGGAAGGCCATAAGTTTTTGCACTTTTTAAGCGGGAGTTCGGTCCTTGGAAATTTAATCGCAATGAACCGATTCACTGAGTAAAACAGTTTTACAAGACTTATGCGATTTTTCGGCGCCTGTTTCGCGCTCACTACCGATTACACAGTAAATATCAATGTCCGAGTGTTAATTTAATTAAATCATTATTTGGGAAGTCGAGGAGACCGGTTTGATCAAGATCAAATTTGGAAAATGGACTTGAAACTACACTCATATAAGATCCAATTTGTGCAAGATTGGGCAACCTGTCATACATCCAATGTGACTATACCGTTGTGTCATAGTGTTTCAAAATCTAGGTGCCAGATTCGAGGAATGTTGCGGCGGGATGGTGGATTATTTTTAAGGCATGATTTTTCTGATTGTGTTCCTTAAATGAAATAGTTTTCAAAAGTTGTTCAAAAAAACTTTTTTTTAGGTAAATAATAATAATACAAAAAAATCAGAACATTTACTCAAAAAAACACGAATTTTTAGAGGACAATTTAAATGAGCAGCATATAAAATAATTGTTCCATAAAACTAATTTTTTGTGCATTACTGTTGGATGTATTAGATGCGAGCGAGTATTTCTCAGAACAGTGAACAAACACCTTTTGAATAACTCTCTGCAATGAATCCTTTATCGAAGATGAGATGCTAAGATTTAGTTTACATGCATAAATGCACAAAAAATTCGTTTCATGGAGCACAAAATATACAATAGTGTTAAATTACCTCATTTTAATTTGTATGTACAATATTGTTTTAATGAATTAGATAAGACAAAGTTGAAAAAATCACAAAGTATTATAGCTTTAAATAAAAATATATTTACTAATTGTTTCATTGGAAAATTGGAATAATATTTTGTGTAGATGTATTATATTTAATACTATAAATAGATAACTTTAGGGTAGATAGGTATAATAAATTGTGCCTTAAAAAGTTTTTAGTTTTTCCTCTTACACTGTCTCACTAATTTTAAATTAAAACAAATTACTTAAAATTGTTAACATTAAAATGTATTGTATATATGTTTGTAAAATTAATTATTATTTTATAAAAAAATTAAATAAAAAAATGTAAATTAGTTGTAAAGGTGTAAATTTATATATTAATATTTAAATCTAAAGTAAAACATTATATATTTATTGGTTTTATGTCATATTATTAGAATTAATTATTGCTTATATAAATAAATCTATAATACCTTAATAAATAATTCGTTTACGTATTATTTGATTATTTTTTCATTGAAATTAAGCATTTAAAAGTAGCTTAACTGTAAAAATGATTTATAATCACAGATTTAAATAAAATATTGACTCATCATGCGAAATTGCCTAATTTTTATAATATTTTATTTATGATTATTATGGGAAATTTTTGACTAACTTGCCGACCGTGACACTATTGTTATGCGACACACCGATTGAGAAACGACGACTCAATTATTGTTATATTTTGATTACATTTTAAATGCTTTTCTAAGAAGAAGCATACTTAATTGTCATCAGCATACTTTCGAAGCATAATTAAATTATTTTTATTGAAGCAATAAAAAAACGATAATATAATAAAACAATCGGAAATTGTTTTATTTATATTTATATATTCTTGCAATATATTATTTTCACATTTATATAAAACACAAAAAAATATTTTTTATATCACTTGAACAACTAACTATTGTATTCCAATTTTTCAATGAAACAATTAGTAAATATATTTTTATTTAAAACTAATTTGCAACATTGTCTTATCTAATTCATTAAACAGTATTATTGCACGCAAATTAAAATGAGGTAATATTAAGATTATACAATATTGCTGCATAAAAATTTAAATGAGGTAATCTTACACTATTGTATATTTTTTGTTCCATAAAACGAATACTTTGTGCATTTATGTTTCTTCTTTGCAGAAAGTTATTCATAAGGTGTTCACTGTTCTGATAAATGCTCGCTCGCATCTGATACGTCCATTAGTAATGCACAAACAATTCGTTTTATGGAACAATTATTTTATAAATTGCTCATATAAATTGCCCTCTAAAAATCGTATTTTTCGGGTGTATGTTCTGAATTTTTATTTTTTTGTTGTATATTTATTATTTACCTAAAAAAATAATATCGTTTTTTTAAACAACTTTTGTAAAATATTTCAGCTGTGAAGTGATTAATGAATGTTTCTCACATGGTAAATTTTAAGTTACAGCAGAGCATCTTAAACAGAAGATGAAATAACCAGGGCTTAAAACATTATTTTTGTCAGAATGAAAACCGGAGCTATACCGAAAAAAAACGGTTTATTTTGGTTTGGTACATGTTCAAACACGCGCGTTAACTTTAAATGGGGTACAAAGCAACCAAATTTAAATTTGAAAATTCAAGGTAATAAAAATATTACTATTTTTAACATTTTCCGCATTTTATTCGTTGTAGATTTCAATAAATATATAATTAAAATATATTGTAAAATTTTGGGGTACTTATGTACCCCGCTTAGGGATGGAAAGGTTGAAATTTTTTCTTTTATAATATATGTAATCTTATTTTATATTATCTATTATTTATATAATAAAATTATTTACAACCATTATATTTTTATCTAGCATATTTTCATAATTAATTTATATATGTATTATACATTACTTGTTAATGACATTTATTTTATACTTAATTCATTATTAAAGTTATTAACTACAAAAAATTAAAGTGTCATATACAAACCGATCTTATTATTACTTGTTATTAGGCATTCTGTTTTCTCGATGTTTTACATTTCTCGATTTTCTCGAGAAATATTGATAAAAAAATAAGCGTATTATAAAGTATGTGCTTATCTACATATATACAAGCTAGGCCATAAGTTTTTTTCACTTTTGAAAATTCAATAAAAAGCTGTAGCTCGTATTTTATTGAATGTTTATTTCATTTAAGGAACACAATCGGAAAAATCATGTCTTAAAAAATGTTGTTCAATTGTCCATCATCCCGCCACTAGCATTCCTCGAATCTGGCACCTAGATTTTGAAACACTATGACACAACGATATAGTCACATTGATGTATGGCAGGTTGCCCAATCTTGCACCAATTGTATCTTATATGAGTAATTTCAAGTACAGTTTCCAAATTTGACGCAAAGTTGATCTTGATCAAACCGGTCTCCTCGAACTTCCCGAGCAACGATTTAATTCAATTTACGGTCGGACATTGATATTCACTGTGTAATCGGTAGTGAGCGCGAAACAGTCGCCGACTAATCACATAAGAATCGTTTTTGTAAAACTGTTTTACTCAGAACGTTGGTTGTTCCCCCGTGAAGCGATCCATTGCGACTTAATTTCTAAGGACCATTTTCTTAATATCTAATTATTTATGTAGTTCATTGGTTATCAAAATATTGAAAGGAGTTAAAAAATCGTAAGCATTTTATTGTCATTTAAATACTTTCGACCTCCATTAAGAAAGCATGCATATTTTCAAACATCTGGCACAGACCCACCCTTTCTTAAGCCGTACAACGTAAGTTGTAAAACATTTTTAAATATTCTTACAAATTTAATTCTTAACAAAAAAGGTTCAATGAAAGTTGTCAAGAAATTTACTGATTTGAAATAAAAACTCTCGATTTGACATTTTTCTCTAAAAATAGTTCCTGAAGAGAAGCACTATTTAATTTATCATTAATAACTATTATAAACAATTTAAATCCTTGTGGCACACCCTGATATTTTTCTTACTTTTTTAAATAATTATCAAAGCATCTAAAGACTATTTCATTTATAGAACGATAACGTCGATTTACGAAGAAATTTCAGGCTTCCGTATTTTTACCCAAATCGTAAAAAAAATGTTAGATTTTTTATATTTTTAACAGGATCAAGATAAAAAACTTTTTGGATTATTATTAAAACTAGATTTAATTTTATGGCGTAAATCTGTGCAAAGTCCCCAAACATTTTTTAAATCTGCCGATTACCATGCAGAGCGGTTTCTTATAATCTAATTATTAATGTAGTTATTTGATCAAAGCAAAGAAAGGGTCGATTAGAGTAGTTAAAAATTTTAAGTATATTTTTGTAATTCAAATACATCGGACCTCTATTAAGAAAGCTTGCATATTTTCAAACATCTGGCACTTACCAACCTTTTTTTTTACGCAGCGATTGTAAAACATTTAAATTATTTGTACAAATTTAATTTTTTACAAAAAAATTGCTTATTTGAAATAAGAATTTTTGATTTGGCGTTTTTCACGAGAAATATTTACCGAGAAGAAACACTTTATTAAATTATTAATATATATTATAAACAGTAATGGTATTAATTTAAATCCCTGTGGTTACACTAAGAGATTTTCTCACTTATTTTAATTTTGGCGTTCTATTTTTGAAATAATTATCAAAGCATCTCAAGACTATTTCACTTAGAAATATATTATCATTATAAATGTATTCGGTTTGAAAAGCTTTCATGAAATATATCAATACTGTTCCAATAGCCATGTAATGCAAATAAGAACTGTAAATTAAACAAAATACAAGGAAAAATACCTTTTTTTGAAGTATTTTTCCTTATTTCTTACACTTTAACTCTATTTTTTGGCTTTATTTGTTTTAATTTTAATAATTAAAGCTTTCACGGCTGCCCGGTGAATTTTTTTTTTTACGAATTTAAAATAACTGACATTAAGATATTTAACCATTTAGACAAACAGATTAAATAGTCAGTAAAAATATTATTATTATAATATATGAGCAGTTAACAATTATAAAAAATAGAAATAATTTCTTACGTATGTGATTTTTGTGTAAAAATAGTTATAATAGATTATTCAGGAGCAATTTCATAATCGTTAATATCTAGCAAGATGTTAGTTAAAATATACCTAAAAATATCATTTAAAAGTAGAAAACAACTATAGATAAACGGAAAATAAAACTTGAAAACCGTCATATCGGTCCAAATCTTTATCACTTACATATTTAGAATACTAATAGGATAATATGTGATTTTTTATATAACAATATTATAATTTGATTTTAAAGGACCATTTTATTTAATATTTAGCAATCATTTGTTAAAATATAATTTAA
Organism: Plectrocnemia conspersa; assembly: GCF_051122295.1. Lineage (NCBI taxonomy): Eukaryota > Metazoa > Arthropoda > Insecta > Trichoptera > Polycentropodidae > Plectrocnemia > Plectrocnemia conspersa. Next base: position 1,352,878 of record NW_028277176.1, on the reverse strand, counting down.
CTTATAAAAGTCAAACGTCAAAATATATTTAAGAAAACAACAAGTGAACATTTATTGAATATTAATATTGTCATGTTTCAAAAAATATATTTTTAAATAGCAATTTTTTTAACACGAACTTTTTACAATTTCTAAAGAATTTAGAAATTGCAGTAACTAATTTTAATCATGTGTTTCCTCTATTTGGTACCAAGACGTTTGTTAATAGAGAATTCTCCTTATTCGGTAACAAGCAGAGAAAAACTAAAATACAACATTCGAAGACCAATTGGCGAAAGTTTGGACATCGTCAAATGTAATTTATTGTCCAGCGTACCTACTGTGAGTTCACCCACCACGCTGCCTACACTCTTTCTACCGACCTTTCAAAAAGTATCTCCAAAACGTCCAATTAACGATCGTAATCGAATTCAATCCACACAATTTATTGCCGACCGTATTTATTGGCAGGTGCGTTGGGCATTTTCCCACCGGTACAAACCTCAAAAGTGCCGTTAAGCCTCGGGCTTTCGAGGAAACACGCGTTTTCTACACGTGTAAGACCGTTTTTTTGTATTCGTCTTTCTATAGCAATCTTGGACCTCACGCGGAGGCTTTGACTCGACAATCGCTCGATTGTAATGTGGTCTACGGCGCGGTCGAAAAGTTAACAGACCGCCCAAAAAAATCTTAAATCTGTCACTATTAAGGTTAACTATCCTATAAACTATTATACGTACAGTTTCACATATGAATATTGAAATACTATTTATTGCTTTTTTTTGCTACAAAATATTCCTAATACCATTGCGTAAATAAACCTTACAAAATAAATATGATTTAATAATACTTTATGTATTTCTTTCATTTAATATATCTAGCGTCGTACCTGTTGAAAGAATTAATGAATATATTTTTGCTTTTTAATCAAAACAGTGATAATTTGTAAAAATAACTAATTAAATATTATAAATAAGTACACCTAGTTATAGAAACACTCAAATGCGTTAGCTGTGGCCCAATGATATGAAATATAATATTAGGTAATTGAATAAAACTTATTTTCAAATTTCATGTTTTAAAATAAATCAACATTTTTGGCATTGATTAAGACAAAAATAATTTTGTTTTCATTATCATCTGCTTTATAATTATAGTTTTAAAAAATTACAAATATATTCGAATACTTCATCCAATTGAAAACTTCGAGTAATTGAGAACCCTAATTCGAGACTTTTTTTCAGATTTTCTTTGAATGATTACACGATAATTTCTGGTTTAGATTCATAATATTTAATAAAATGACATATTTTTTCTGGAAAAATTCAAGTGGCAAATGCCCTTACCTGCGCCTCCCCCTCTAAATGACGTCTATGTTGGCAAGCTTGTTGAGAAGCTGTATGGCTAGTGCTCAAGCGCTGACGTCTTGCCCGCGACAGGAAGAATAAGGGACGCGATCGCGACTCACTAAGGCATTCTAAAAATACCGGTTGTAGCAATTTCAAAAGTGCGTAAGCTATTTATTTCGGACCCCCCTCTCCCCATTTAAAAAAATGTCGCAACCCATAAATATACGTATTTTAATCTGCACTCCATCGCTTGGCTTCTGTTCGCCAATATAATTTTATTTCGCTATTTTATTGCTACCTGATATGTTTTGTTAAATACATTTCTTCCCGAGGGGGTCGAGACTCAATTCGTCAATTGTGGCCTGTCTTGTGTTCAGGGACGTCATTTCAACTTTTTTCAGGGGGGGGGGAGGCAAAAGTTTGCCAGTCAGTAGTCGTTTTATATAATATTTCCACTTCATTAAGATTCATAGTATTTCATTAAATTCAAATTCAAGGGGTCCTTGATTGAAATCCACGTCAAAAGCAATAAAATCGTGCCGTCGCCGTCGCAGTGGAAACACTCGGTTATCCAGCGTTCATATTAAGATTTATAATAAGATTTATTATAACAATATTACAACTTACGATAAGTGAGAATCGAATGAAGCATATCTAAACCGAATTTTGACTGATAGAGAGCGAAAATAAACAATCATCGCTTCTCAGAAGTCAAAAATCCACGTCAAAAGTAATAAAAGTAACAACATTTTATATAAGACTAGTAACATCGGTCAGAATAGCTATCATATTTTTCTGTACTTTTTTTCCGCTTATTCTCCCCTGAGAGAAAAGTTCTAATACTATAATTAGCTTGCGAACTTTTAATTAGTAGTTGAGTTTGGTTAATTCGTTTAGGTTAGGTTTGAGTTTAAACTGCAAATGGACGTTTTGCAACTTTCAAATAGAGTTTCATAGAAATTTTAGAGCAGCATATAATTTCACTGGCACCTATCAGTTAAATGATATTTCTGCTTGTAGAAATATATATAAACTGGTGAAAATGTATTTGAACTTCACTAGTGAAATATAACTTTACTGAAAAATACACATTCACGCATCTTATATATAATTGTTCTAAGCCGCTTCTTCCGGACGCGCATGCTTTAAAATGAAACATTATATGCTCAATATTCTACTCTGTAAATTGTATAGCTTTGTATGAACGGTGTGCGCATTCCCATAAAGCATGCATTAGGGCGCCATGTCGACGTCACATCTCGCGTCTCTTTCTAGCATCGTCTTAGAGGCGCCTCGCTACCGCTCGCGCCGACTATTACTATAGAACCTAACTTAACCTAACCTTTTTTTAATGATATTGTATTGATTTGTTCTCATTTCGGTATATCTTGTAATTGTCCAGCATCATCCAATCTATGACCAACTGATCCCGCGATCGCAGCGGCGTATGAAGCGACGCCTGTGAGTATTTGTGGAACTGATTTAGGCGCCGGCGTGAAACGTCATCGTGACGTCACTGTGGCGCTCTAACGCGTGTATATTGGGAATTCGCGAACGGTGTGGGTACTTCTCGGGCACCACACCCGCGTCCCGCAGATGCATTAGGCTCGGGAGTTTCAGCCCATGGGCAACTGAGATCCAACCCTGCCTGGCATTCGCTCCGGAATACTGCGCACTCCGGCGCTAGGCCAGACCTCCTTCCTTGGTCGTCGCGAAATGCTGTTGATAGTCTCCGGCATCAATAACTGTTGGAGAAGTATGAACGGTGTATATTAATACATGTGTACAAATTAAATATATTCAATTATAATAATAAAAATAAAAATTAAATTTGCTCCGATTGGTTTTCGAGCCGTCGGTAATGCATTATGTTGTTTCGACCAATAAAAAATAAGAATTCAAATATAAAACAAGATGGCCGACAGTAACGTGACAACAGTTTTAAATAATTAATATTTATAAATAAAATTTTGCTACGCGACAATAATTTTCATTTGTTCGATTTGACTGAATATAAATAATCGGATTGCAAATTAAGTAGGTGTGTTATAACTATGAAAATTAAATATATACATAATGTGTTGAGTATGAAAAAGTATGAAAATGTATATAGTACTTAATATAATAATATAATTTTACTAGCGCCTGCCAAATAAATTATATTTTCACTGATAAAAATATATGTATATCTACCGATGAAAATATGTTCAAAAATAATTTAACTGAAATGCTATATTTTAAAAATATTTTTGCGATAGGTGTTTTTTTATTTTCTTTGAAGGATTGCCCGAAAATTTTTGGCTTATCTTCATCATTTTATTGTAAAATGCTAATTTCTCACCTATTATAAAAATTCTAGATAATTAACAATTAGAGCTTGCAAAACCTCTTCCTTATTTAAATTTACTGTCCTAATTAAACGGAATGGTGTCTCAGATAACCGAAGTAATTTACTATTAGTTTAGATTTATAATACATTGAAAATGCATTAAATTGTCTGTATTATTGTGGCAAGATATTTTTTTTTCGTATACATACATCAATCGACTCGCACAACAAAAGTTCCAATTTCACTCGCGCAAAAACGAAAGTATGTAAGAAATGATTCTTTCGGCATTTCCTACCCATTATGTGCTTATTATTGACATGATTTTAATATGTTTTTCTTTATTATTATTTCAGGAAATCAAAAAGAACACGACACAGCCAGAGCTAAACACAATTGCGTCATACTACTTTGACGGTCAAGGAAAAGCGCTCAGGCCTATGGTCGCGATGCTTATGGCCAGAGCGATCAATTATCACATATACGGAGAAAATAGGTTAATATTTTACTTGTTGCGTGCCTATCTATCTAAATGATCGAAATTTTGTAACGGGTGTGACGTCATCGGTTTCAGTTTATTATCACAGCAGCGGCAAGTGGCGCTAATCAGTGAAATGATACATTCAGCATCCCTAATACACGACGACGTCATAGACCAGAGCGATTGCAGGCGCGGCAAACCCAGCGTTAATATTTTATGGAATCATAAAAAGGTAATTAATTTCGTTTGTATGTATTATTGTATATGTAATATTAAAATTGGCGGAGAAAGTTTCGCGAATGCGCGCTCGTTGATATCTACGCGTAACGGAACGGTTTTACTTGCCACTTTAATTAAGTTTATCGTGTTTTTATTAATTGCAAAATGTCAATAAACATTTGTAAATCGTTGAGTAAACGGTGAACTTATATTTTTGCATTTATATTAAAAACGACGTGTGGAAAATCGGTCAAGGCTTAATGCAATATGATTGATTGAGGTCAAGGTCTTGGAATATTTATATGTATAATTCATATGTTTAATTTTATTCGAGTGCATTTCGAGGATCGTTAATATCGATTGTTTACTTATTTAATTTAGAAATATGCAGTGGCTTAAAAAATATATTTACATATACATTTTGTATATATACTACATCATTAAGATTTTTTTATTATTAATTCAGAAAACAAATACTTTCGTATATATGTAAGTACAATGGAACCTCAGCTCACACTCGTTTATCAACGTTAATTATTATTTAATAAATAATGGAAACTTAAATGGTTTTACCATTACAGTCCAAAAGCATCTATGCCCATAATATTTTATATTTTTTAAAGCCATTTTAAATGACTTGATGATAAAATTTCTAGTATTTTATTTTATTATTACTCAAAGATACTTTTATCAGTATATTACGGTAAAAAGATTTAGTAATTTTGGAAACCATTTTTTAACAGTTGCTTAAAACCTTGATGTGTGAATTGTCATCCATGGTTCTCAATCTAAAAAGTTTTGTTTTTAAATAAATGAATTTACTGTTTTAATTCAACTCAATATTTAGACAATTTATTTTAAGAGTTGACTTGTCTATAACGTTGCGAAAATTAACCATTTGAGTGCCATAAGGACGGTGTCCACTTACGAACGACGACATAAATGCCGCTAGGACGCGGGTGTCCGTTCCTAGTTTTGTATTTTTTTTTTTGTAAAATAATTAAATATTTTTTTTCGATACTTTTTGGGTAATTACTTACATAAATTTGTTCCAATAATAAATATAAGCTCACATAATTTTTTTAAATATATGCCAAATTCGCGTTCTTAGCATACACCGCCTAATTTCGCTTGGCACTAAAAGGGTTAATTACGCTAAATGTTTTAATATAATCAAAAGTAATCCTTAGTTTTATTTGCGATACATTGTTCATGCTGAAGGATATTCTAATATATAAGGATGATCCAACTTCAGTTACCGAACTTTTTTTTTAAAAACAACACAAATTTAAAGATATCTATAGATTTTTTTATTAATCGAACGTTTTGATGTATTTCATTAATTATGAAAAATACAATTGAATTGCTGCCTCTGGAGCTTTTGCAGCAGCCGATTCTTTCGATGACTTTTTCATACATTTCGGGCGGTATAACTTGATGAATGTTGGGTTTTAGGTGCTCCAACGGCGCTAAATCGCATGATATTGCCTACCACTTGCCCCCTCCCACCATTGAATTTGGACAAAAAATTCATTTCATTTAATGAAATATTGTGAAAGTCAAAATGTTAAAAAAAATACTACCACTGACTAGCCAACTTTTGCTCCCCCCTTGAAAAATTCTCGGGTTATCTCTCAAAAAAAATCTATCCTCAAAATATTTTTTAAAATATGTCATTTCATTGAAATTATATCGGAATACATTTTCACCGGTAGATATATATTTTTACCAGTGAAAATATAATTTATCTGGCAAGTGCTAGTAAATTAATATGATTTCAACTTTTACATACGTAGTAATTTATATTATTACAGTGAAGTTATATTTTTACTAGTAAAATCCAAATACATTTTCATCAGTAGATATATGTTTCTACTAGCGAAAATATAATTTAACTTTTAGAATTCTCATTTGGTCAAGTCTAAAATACAAACTAAGCTAAACTAAGAAGTACTGACAGTATCGCATCTTCGATATTGTAATATATTTTAAAAATATGATCCTTACTAATATTACTACGAACTTCTAATATAGTGTTGGTCAAAATATATTCAAACAGGAGGGCGCAAAAACAATTATCAATTGTCAGAAGGCAAAAATTCACGTCAAAAGCAATAAAATCGTGTCGGTGCCGTCGCAGTAGGAACGCTCGGTAACGAGCCACAATAAAAACTAAGTTTTCACACATTTTAGAACAATATTTATTATATTTAAATTGCCATTTAAAATAAAATGATCATTTGTGTTTCTTGATATGTATTCATAATATTTATTTTTAGTTAATGGTTTTATTGAAAGTTCAATGATCTGATTTTTATATAACTGGTTTTCTATACGACTTTTTATATTGAATTACCATACATAAATTGCGATTTTATGTATTTTATCTTTAATAATGTCTTTGCACTTGGGTGCTGCTAAATAGAATAATAAGTCCTGTAGTATATGAACCTAATTGACCATATTCGTTCCCTGGAAGATACATTTTTTTTTAATTTGCGTTTAAGCAATTCATTACTTTAAGAATGTCATAAAATTAGAAACTACTGGGTTAAGCCAAAGAAAACCACTTTTATTTAATTGCCTATTGACGTCACTCACAATGTGCTTAACTCTTCTAGCAACTGTTCCCGCCGAAAGGATGATTGAAATACATATATTTTCCCGAGACACAGCTGCTTAATTAATTCACCATTAGTAAATGGTTGTAAATCCTAGAGAATCACTGTGATACTCCAAAATCAAGCGAAATACTCGTCAAAATGACGAGTAGCCCACATTCTGACGGTGAATATACTAAAAGATCCGAATTTTATGTACAGATATTTATATATACCGAATTTTATGTACAGTTATATTCATATAGATGTATTCAAATTCCTTAACAACATACCAATCTTCAGAATTAGTCTTTTCGTCTAGATAATAAATAGCCTTTATTAATGATTATGTAAAATAAACGTGTTACAACTGACATCTCTTTAATCGACATTATATGTTAAGTTTGGTTATTTTGATCAACTTACTCTCAATTTACATAGCAACCAATCACTCGGATTAATCGCTTATATAATACCACGCGTTTCTTTAACATGTGCGTTCGCCAAAAAAATATATGTATAATTATCAATAATTAACTGTTTGTCTGCGTATTCGGTAATGAGTTCTATTTGCAATTATTACGCAAGCTCTCGACAAAATGATCTGCGCGAATTTTACGTAATGCTTGTCGCAACAAACGCAACTGCACACAACTCTATTATTACAACTTTTATAATACATAATAATGTAACGTAATTTCATTTGGCTGATCAATATAAAAAACAACGAGACATTTTATATAGTTCTTGACATTGAACACGTTTTCTGAATAAGTTTATCTTGGATGGGTTGTTTTTTATTTATTTTATGAGTCGATCGACTGTAGGCGCCACGCTGTCTGTTGATTTTCATAGACTCGTCTGGAATGCAATGTTGTATAATTAAATCGTGTGAAGCTATGCGCTATTGTGTCAAATGGTCGAATGTGTTTTTATTTATGTAAGTTGCATCCGATTATCAACTTACGTCACTCTTAGATACTATGAGATTATAAATAAGGAATAAAATGCCATTAGAAATTAAGATAATACTTTTTCATACTAATTTTCAAGACTTTTTGTAGATCCTTTTTTTGTTTAAAATTAAATTTGTACTAATATTTTTAAACTATTGAATTTTTCACTGCATAAGAAAGGGTGAGTCTGTGATAGATGTTTGAAAATATGCATGTTTTCTTGGATGCTTTTAATGGAAGTCGAAAGTATTTAAATGGCAAAAATTTGTTTACGATTTTTTAACTACTATAATATGCCTTTGCATTGCTAATCTAAGAACTACATTAATAATAAGATAAGAAGAAACCCCTTTGCGTGGAAATCGGCAGATTGCAAAAATGTATGGGGGCGTGTACCTAACTTTTGACGGCCGGATGAGCGGGACTAAATATGTTATTCTTGTCACAAAACCACCCCCTGATCTTCGAGGGATGTATATGTTGCCTCAGTAGCAGCCTTGGCCCTCGGTTCCCTTCAGGGCCGAGCCCTTTGGCATTACTTGCGTTACTCTGCTATGCTTTGTTCGTCATCTGTAGTGCATCGAGCCCTACCTCAGACGGCCAGTCCGAGAGATCACTTCCCTCGAGGATTTGGGTTTTAAAGGGCGTATTCCAGCGTGCCAATCTTTTTTTAATTAATGTAAATTTATTATTTGTATACATTGAAATATAAATTAAAACCACTCGTTTTCTGTGGCGTTTTTATGCCCCCCAAGTCGAAAATAATTTATAAGTTAATCACAAGTGGATGTGTAGCTTAAATATAATTAAGGTTATTTTTAAAATATCATGTACTAGCTCTACAGAATAATTTTGAGTGGTCTTCGCTTCTGAGTGGGATTTGATCGTGTGCACGCGGTTGCATTGTATTAATTTTTTAATGAAATTATACACCTTTATTTTGAATTCTTTGTGACCTAGGCGACAGAAACATTCATGTAGTGGCAATCTGGCACATGTGTTTCCATCAAAGCAAAGAAAAAAAACAGGACAATTTTATAAATCCGTTGCTAAAATTAATACCTTCCATTCCGGAATATGAGAAGCACCCCCAGATCATCTTTCGCCACTTGACGATAAATGCATTGCATTGTATAAATTTATTTTACTCTCATCAGAGAACGACACTCTTTCTCAATCCAAAACAGTCGATTGGCACATTTCATGCGAGCTAAACGCATTTTTCGGTCAATATTGTTTTTTGCCAGGTATGAGACATTTATTTTTCATCAAATATTTCTCAATTACAGATATAAAACTAATAAGATACCTTCACTCTGCGATTCATTCTCTAGTAGGCTTCATATTATATATTTCCAAATATTCAACATATTGAGATCTTTCCGGTATTTAACCTTCGATATGATCGAATCAGTTTCGTTGAGCTAACCGCTTTTAAGCCACTGTTTGTATAAAACCGCTTAAAATAAGTATAACCCACGAACGAGATGGATATGAGCAAACATTAATACATGTGTGTGTGTGTGTAGTTATTTGCATTTTTAACGACTATTGACTATTTTATTGCAAAATTATCTGAGTAATTTTCGTAATTGACTATACTTAACCCAGAGCTGTGTTTACATAAGCTAACACACAAAATCTACACGCCACTTACGGATTCCTCCGGTTTTCGCATGTTTGCCCATTGCTTAAGTTAATCCCTTATCATTTTTATAGAGGAAATTGCAATTTTCTATATGGTGTTTTTCATTTTGCGATCTTATCCTTTTAATATTGTATGTGTGTATTTTTACAGTGAAGCTCACGCGATGTTCGATGCGCGTTGTTAAATTTTTGTGACGAGGTCGTCGTTGTTTAAAAATATAATATGACAATTGTAACTATTTATTTTGCCAGGTTTGACTACACTGAATACACATCTATAAAATTTGGGGTCAGTATTTAAGATAATAGCCCTTGAGAAAATTTCCTCATATTTACTCTTTTTTACATTATTAGTTTATTATTTTAACCAGACACTAAAACAATAGTTAAATTGTGTTTCAACTTATATTTTACTTCTTAAATTAGTACATATTTAATAAATTATATTATTTATATTTTCTTAATATACTAATATTTATATTTCTATAAAGTAACATACACGATCTTAATTATTATAATTTTTTCGCTACAAACCAATTGCAACATAGTGATAGTAGAATCTGAAACATGATTGATGTATACGTTTTGAAATGCATTTACTCCTAAAAAAACTGTAACGTCATATATTATATATTTCACGTATTCCAGCGGTTAAGACCCAATTAAACTTACATAAATATTACGATATATTCGGTTGCTCGCTTCACCTCGCTACCGCAGATAAGTCTTTTGCCATTTATCGATGATTGTGGCTTTCTATCCTATAATTTATAATACAATATATGATTGTTAAAGTACCATAACAATGCAATAGTATCAGTTACATAGTAAGCTTACTTAAGAATGGATTATATCGTAGTGTCATATTATTTAGGGGTTCAAATAGTTGTGTCGTATTTGTCTGTTAATATGACTTTTTTGTAATGTAAAGTTTCTCAATCGGCGTTTATTAATTATTTCTTAAAATTTCGCGTTATCTTTCGCTCGCGACACGGAAACACATCGATCGAAAGTCTTGTCAGACTTTCACTTCCAAAAAAGCAATTTTGCAAGAACGAGTGCTCTTTTGGGATGGGCTTCTGTAGTCTTCTTGTCTGTCTATCTTTCCGTATTTTGCAACATAATTTCGATCACTCACTAATAGTATATCCGACAATACTTCTATAATTGAGACGCAGCATCAATCATCTAACGCATTTTTATGAATAATCAACCTTGACATAATTTTATATTTTTTGTTTAGTTTATTTATTAAAAAGTAACATAAAAACATTATTTTTTTATTTTAAACTGCTTACAATTTATGTACATATATTTACATATAAATAAAATAATATTTAATTAGTTATTAATAATAGATTTACATTATTATCAGATATTTGCTTAAAATTATAATCTTTAAAAATGTGTATTTTTATGGTGTATGTATATTTGACATTTAAGTTGACATGAAAAACACTAAAATATAAACGATGTACATAAAAAATAAAGTAAAAAAATATTTTGCTGTTTTTCGGAATCTTCCAAAAACATTTTTTTTTAAATACTCATACTACCTTAAGACGAATTGACGAAAGGTTCCAGATTACTGCTTTTAAGTATTTTGCGTTAATCCACATTATTTGTTAAAAATACTTTTAAAAATAATTTTCAAATCTTATATTTCATATCAATGGGTAGTATAATTCGAATCCTATTTTTTTTGTGTATTTCTGTACATTTTGTATGTTTGGCGTGCCGAAAAATGGAATTAAACAAATGCAATAATTGAATTAAATTACAAATTTAATTTAATGAATACATCAATTGAATTGAAATTGCATATCCTTTACTAAAATATAAATTTTTCATATCAATGGCATAAAATCTTAATCCTAAAAAGTTTGTGCAGTTGTTTACTTTTTGTATGTTTGGCGTGACGATAAACTAGATTAAACAAATTCATCGATTAAGTTTCAATTTCAATATGACATATTCTCTATTTTTAGAAGATATATTTTTCATATCAATAGGCGGAAAATCTTAATCTTAAAACGTCTTTGTGCAGCTGTGTACCTTTTGTATATTCAGCCTATCATAGACAAATAGAAATTAACACATTTTAAAATGCAACATGAAAGTAAAAATTATGTAAAAAATGTAAAGTAAAAATTATGTAAAAAATTTTTTTTAATTTTTTTAAATGCAAATTAAGCTCCTGAACGCTTTTTACATACGACATTTTTCAGTAGGATTTGATTTTGCAAAGTTATGACACTTTTAATTTTTACATTGGCCGCCATTTTGTAAAATAATTTTATATTTTTTTTTTTCATACAGAATGTATAGGGGGTGCTCAGTAGTTCCATACGATACTAAAAATTTAATTTAAAATCTTCAAAACCAAGCAGTTAAGAGCGTTAACTCTTCTGAAAGTCTCAAAATGGCTAGTATGGGGGTCCGATCGAACTGATACATCGCTTGTCTTGAAGCAAAAAACTATTTTTTTTATATTTTATTTGGATGTATTTTAGGCTTTTAAACGTTTCATGTATAGCGAACTTTTAGTTAAAATTTAAAACTACTGAGTTATGAGTGATTGAATTTTTATACTTGTCGCCATTTTGCAAAAAATTGACACATTGGATTTTGCTAACAAACATACACAGGGTGCTTAAGAATTCTACACTGTCACCAAAATTCAACTTTTAATCTGTATAAATAAGCTCACACTGACCTTAACTATATTACAAGTCTTATGAGCGTATGTATGGGTGGGGTCGATCGACTCATAACACTAAACATGTTTTGGAAAAAAAACTTTTTTTTTTAATTTTTAATTTTTTAAACGATATCGTAAGTTTAATCGAAAGCTCTATTTCGTATCAAAAATTCAAGTCTATATCTTTTTAAGGAACCAAATACAAGCATTAAATAATTGCCAAGTCGCATAATAGCTCTATGTGGGCCCGGTCAATTTACCTGTTTTTAAGAAAAACATAATAATTAAAAAAAAATTTTTAAATGCAAATTAAGCTTCTGAACACTTTTTGCATACAAAATTTTTCAGTAGGATTTGATTTTGCAAAGTTATGACACTTTTAATTTTTACATGCATATTCCTAGGATACAAATACGGATATCTCATAAATTTTCTATTAATTCTCTTCAACAACAAAAAGTACAATGGAGCCATATTCGAGGACGTTACAAACTAGCGTATTGTACGAATCGCCAACTAAAATATTCTGTAAGATTTTATATCAATAATATTTATCACGTCTTTACATAATAATATAATATATACATAGCTAGCAAGGTTTCTGATTTTTTTCACACACTATTGCTAAATTAAGACTTGATTTATTAATAAATTTATATTTTAACAATGAATATTAAACATTAGAGACACGTACAAACACATTCCAAAGTAAACAATAACCATTGAATTTCTCAAACGATAAATTATTGTCTTCTCTCTAAGGCAATAATAACAAAAATAAATATGCACATACTAAAAAGAATTTATCGATTATATTGATGATATATTAAAATTTAATGAAACCTTGGACCACTCGTTCACATGCAGCATCTGAATCTTGCGCAAGACGCAAGATAATTGACCAGACCACCCTATAGTTCACTGTCAAACGAAGTAAAGATATGTATTACTATATTATCTTAAATTATGACATCCTTAATTTTTATTGTTATACTTAAGTAATCAAATCAATATGTACGTGATTAGTTTTTATTTGATAGTGTGTTTTTTACATGTTTATTTATTTTTTCATCATCATCTCAAAGAGTTGATCTTATCGAACGGTACCGGGGCCCTTTTTGACGGACAGTAAAAATTAACTGTCATCCGGACCGCGGGCCCTTGACCACTAATGACCACAGAATGCAACGCAATGCAGTTAGGTTGCGATTGAAAATAATCGATGGGTCGATGTTGTAAACGCGGCACTACATTATCGGTCATTGTTGGTGGGCTATGCAGGGGTTTTAAATCATCTCAATGTTATCTATTTAAACTTTGATTCAATGATTGTTATTTTATATTACCATGTTTAATTATACTTAACAATATTAATTACCCATTAACAATTGGGCGTGCGAGCGTAATGAACAATGCATGTATAAAGCGAACAAAGCAAAATGACCGATTTTATTGCAAAAGTTAATGTCTTATGGTTTTACATTTTCGCAGCGGCGTGTCCGATCATTTCGAACATGCATTTTCCATTTCCCAACGCGAGCTTTCGCCGACTGTGCCAATTTTCGATAATGCAATTCGAAGCGTCCCAAAGCTTGCAATGTGCGCTTTTGTGGGCATTCATAATAATAATTATCGTATGTTATGCCACGTGTTGTAATCGGTCACTTTGCGCAACTAAGTTCACTCGTCGTGCGTGGTATGTGCGCTCACTTGGAAGCTCCTCCTCTCCTTTTTTTAAATTCGATTTAGATTACCGACCGAAAATCAATAGACTTGAAATAACACGTTCGAGATAAAGCGAGGCATGATGGATTGTTATTTATGAGATAATTGGACGGTCAAGTTAAATAAATCGTTAAATCTCAATCGGTCACTTTGAGTAGGCGTTAACGCGACCTTATCTTACTATTAATCATTATAACTATAAAAGCCTAGACGTATTTTAAAGAGACAGTGACATCGATGCTCTAATTTCCCGAAGAGTTGGACGATTTGACACCAAAGTGATTGTTTTGAAAAATATATTAGAGATCAGGAACAATAAATAGCGAGTAAAGCACAATGTTTATTTAAAAAGTTTTTAAGAAATGAAAGAAACAATGTTTCAAATGGAGTTTTTACTATTTTATTCTCCACTTAAATACAGATAATATACTAAAAAATTACTTTTCTCTTTTTTAGGACGTTTTTTCTAATGAAAAATATTTTTCCCAAAACAAATTTATTTTACAAAATAATCTCCATCGACAAATACAACATTCTTCCATCGATCAGGCAAGTTTTTAATCCCACTTTAATAAAAACTGACTGTGAGTTAAAATATTCAGAAACTTCATTAACACTATTACATTTTTTACCATCTAAATTATGTTGTAGAGACTTAAATAAATATTAATCTGATGGTGCTATATCGGGAGAACATGGAGGGTGTGCAACAGTTTTCCATCCGAGAGCATTAATTGCTTGAAATGATGGCAGGCGCGTCGCTTTGTTCTCGTCGCTTATTGCGTGTGGAACACACGTGCCTTGTTTCCACGCTTTCCTAATATTTTTTAAACTTCTTTGAATGCTAGATCATGAATATATCCTGTACTATCTGTACTCCTCTATATTAGCTTGAATTTCTGCATCGATCATTTTTGTGTCCTACTTCCAGGCTTGTCTTCCAAACAAAAATTTTCACATTTAAATGTTTTGAACCATTTTTTAAATTGACGAACTAGTAAAACTTAATCATAGATGTCACAAATGTTTTTTATTGCTGTAGTTGCCGATTTTTTTTTGTGAAATTCATACAGCATACATGCGCGTAAAAACACCTTACTTGGAACGAAACCTTCCATTAAAACATGGGGGTGTTTACGGATTTCTTATATAAGAGTGCTGATCAAAATAAATTCAAACCGAATTTTGATCAATAGGAGAGCGCAAAAACAATTATCACATTTCAGAAGTCAAAAATTCACGTCAAAAGCAATAAAATCGTGTCGAAGCTGTCGCAGTGGGAACGCTCGGTGACGAGCGTTCCCACTGCGACGGCTTCGACACGATTTTATTGCTTTTGACGTGGATTTTTGACTTCTGAGAAGTGATAATTGTTTTTTGCGATCTCCTATTGGTCAAAATTTGGTTTATATGTTCCTCATTAAATTTTTAATATTATTAGAAAAGTAGTACTGCTCGTACCCACTTCCTCGGATTTTATTTCTTTTGTTATAAATTGACGAGAAGCACTTTTTAAAGCTGCTAAGGGGCGGTGTCAATGCTTTGTTATGTCTTTAGAGCGCCCTAGAGAGTTGCGATCGCGTCCCTTATTCTTGCCCATTGAGGCAAGGACGTCAAAACTTGAGATCGCTTTTCTTGCACGAGCCATTTAGCTCAGCAAGATCAAAATTCGAGCGAGAATAATTTAGTAGTCACATCGCCAAAATGTTCAATACTTTAAAGATGCTCAGATTCTTTATGCGAAGCGCGTGTAACATAAGTCAATTACTGTCGATTCGTGTTAGTTCGTATTTTTCAGAAAAAATATATATCTACAAATCGTATCCGTATTTGTATTTTATTGCTTTTTTGATCGAAGTTGATTGCTTTTGACGTGAATTAATGACTTCTGAGAAGGGATGATTGATTTTTGCGTTCTTCTGTTGGTCAAAATTTGTTTTATGTTCGTAGTGTGAACGCTAGAGTACCGAGCGTACCCACTACTACGGCGACGGCACGATTTTATTGCTTTTGACGTGGATTTTTTGCGTAATATTGTTATTTAAAGTCTGCACATAAACGTTATAAATAAAAATATGCTTGAATAGAAAATTAAAACTTATATATAAATGATAATATCTTAGTAATCGACATGTACACATGATAGATGTAGAAAACAAGAAAATTATAGATTAATATTTTAATACATACATTGCATTGAATAATTAAGAGTACATATTTTTATAGGTAATGCAAAGTATTGTACTACATACATTGCTTTGGCGCTACGAGATTCGGGTCGTAACTACGGCGCGAAGGGCCGGCTGTCTCGGGCCCATTCGATTAAATTCCATAAATTTATTGCAGTTATCCTAGATCTATTAAAAGTTTTTATTCTTAATTACGATGTTTGACTTTTAAATTAATAATTATAGCTAAATTATTAATTTTTTTTTTTGTAATTTTTAACACATTTTATTGTTTATTAAAAAAAACGTTATAGATATTTTGTGGCAATATTGCATAAAGCGGCTTATTATATGCTATGTGGTCTGCTATGACAAGTTTGATTATCTTATTAATTTTTCCTCGTTGATCTGATTTAATATGTTTAATTATTATTATTTGGTTTTCTTGTTGTTTATGCGTTTAGTTGTTTTTTTTCAATTAAATATTATTACGTCTACAATAATATATAATAATATATTGTTTTTGGAATTAAGTTACATTTGCTTAATTTTATTTAAAAATAATGTTTATGTATGATGTTGCGAGTACGCTCCTGTTGGATCATAGTTCAGGCTTTCGGCGCCAGTTTGAAGTTTTAATTTTTTATATGCGTATTTATTTGTATGGAACGGCCGTTCTATGTAATTCTCTGTTCTGTGGTTTTTCTCTCAAAACAATTACCGCTAAAATAGCACCCATTACGAATAGGACTACAAAATCTTACAAAAGAAGTTTACACTAATGTTCATTATGTTCACTGTTATGCACATCAGCTGAATTTAATTTTTAAGAAAGTCTGTTCTTCACATGCTCTCCATAACGAAATTAGTAAAACACAAGTACCGAGAGTTTATGTGAAACACTAACTTTCGTTTTAAGATAGTGAATTGTATAAAATCTAACTTCTGAAATGTCTTAACAAAATCATAAACAATGAAGGATGATACGATAAAAGCGTGTGGGAATCGGTTGGTTTTAAAAAGATTTTGAGTTCAACAGCTTCTTATCTTTTTTATACAATTTTAAAACATGTCGATGTACTTTCCAACACATTGCAATCAAATAACAGCAGCAATATCATTATCCCTTAATCTCGTACTTTATATTTATGATAATGTAAGTGTATATATATATAAATACACATATTAGGGACATATTACTATAATTATAAATATGTACATCGATAAAATTTAAAATCAGTTGATTATTCAGAAGTGGAATTTTTTGGGATAGTACCGCATATAAAAAGTTGAAACGCCTACTAAATAAATTATATTTTCATTGGTAAAAATTTATATTCACTAGTGAAAATGTATTCCAATATGATTTTACTAAAAAATATATTTTTGGGATAGATCTGTTTTATTTTTATTTTTTGCGGGATAACCCGAGAAATTTTGGTATATAATCAGGTACACCATTACAGTTTTTTCTATGGTGGGGGGGGGGGCTAAAGTTGCCCAGTCAGTGGTCGTTTTTTTAATATTTCGACTTCCTTAAGATTTATAGTATTTCATTAAATGACATTCTGGCCAAATTCAAGGGGAGGGATATGCCCCACCCAAATGCCGTCAATGCTTTCTCTCAATTTCAGACAAGATATCATCTGTAGCTTGCGATGCAAATCTATTAGTTCTCCGGTGGTCAACTATTTACCAACTCTTAAATATCATCCTCATTCACTTACAGTTCCATGTTTTTCACCAAATACATAAATTCTCCGCCAAATGGAAGCTCCCATTCAACGCAATTAGGCCTCACTTTTCTCCGAGCGGAATTTAAGGTTCTCTTGGTAACCACACCCCATGCCTTATCGATGATTTTAAGACAGCTCACGATGTGGAAATGATTGTTCCATAAGTCTCTAGGGTAAGATGTGTTCCTTCAGTTGAAAATGTGATTTAGTGTAGAGCTTTTTTAGGTCCAAAATGCCCTGCTCACTTGATGATAAAAAAATTCTTTAGTAAGTCGATTTTGAGTGATAATTTTTTTTAAAAGGTATGTAAGAATCATTGGTTTAGATAGGGGTAAAGTGGCGCAATAAGTACTGCTTGTATTGCAAAACATCGCTGATTTATCAAGTCAAAAAAAATTTAAAATGCTTGTATTGCAAAACACTAGTAAACCAAGTTATTAGCAATCTATCTCACCCTCTAACTAATTTCTGATCTGATTCTAGATTTTAAATAAACCTGTTTCAACAGTGATCAATACGAATAAAATACTGTAGTTCATTTGTACTAATAATCGATGGAAAATCTGACTTGATAAGTATTGAATATTCAACCGTTCTCAAATATTAGAAATATTTAATATATTCAAATATGTACTATTATATATTGACCTTTCAAAATCGCACAAATTTAATGCTTATGTGGTGTGATACGTAATAAATAATATAATCATGTGCAAATTTTGCTTGTGTAAGATTCAGACTTGACCTCAAATTTCTATTTCCTCCCATGTTTTTTTATGATAGATACGAATATATGTTGTGCATATGTAATACGGACGTTATACCATAGCTTTATATAATAATTAGATCAATTTAAAAGCGATGAACTTTTGATAATGCCAGTATCAAGCTGTGAGATAACGCGAGAAATTCTTCGTTTGGTTTTCTTCCTCCGAAAGAAAGTGTATGGGAAAGTGCCATCGTTGCGAAGCTTCTCACGCCTAAAAAATGTGTCAAAAAAGTGTGAGAGT
Organism: Plectrocnemia conspersa; assembly: GCF_051122295.1. Taxonomy (NCBI): domain Eukaryota; kingdom Metazoa; phylum Arthropoda; class Insecta; order Trichoptera; family Polycentropodidae; genus Plectrocnemia; species Plectrocnemia conspersa. The sequence continues at coordinate 1,333,981 of NW_028277176.1, read as the reverse complement.
GCGTTTGATTTTGGTGGTATTTCGGCTATTGTTTCGGATGTGGTTCATTTTTCTTATCTCGATAAAACTGGACGAAAGATTGAGGGAGCCGCGGTCGATGCTCCCCACCAGATTCGTCGAATGTTGTCCGTCTTCTGCCACCTGTTGCCGCAGAAAGAGAAAGTCGCAACTGAACCGACGAGAATCGCTCATGAATTAATTCGCTTTAGCGCCTATAAATGTGGAAAATTGTCGACATAGTTTAACGTAATTCACGTAAAGTACCATTTTTAGATTATGAGGATTTTACTTGTTTTTATCAGAGGCGGATTGTCGAGTAAATTAGGTCGTGGCACACATGTTGTGCCATCGGCCTGTCAAGTGTTAATTCAAATTCTACATTAAATCTAATATAGTCAGAGAATTTCTGAAAATCTTGAATCAAAAATTTTGCTAATTGCTTATACACAACACATACATATAAAACATAAAAAATATATATAAAAAAACCTACCTAAAAAAAAAAAAATTGATAATGTCGGGACCACAAGTAATAGTTGCCATGAAATTAGTCACGAAAGACTTGGTAAATAGTCTTATATTTATTTATTTTATTAATTTATTTAGCTAATACAGCTAATTTTTTATACACTAAACAAACATACATATAAAATATAATATAAAAAACGTACTTTGATATTATATTTAATTTCTTAATGCACGAATGTGTTTCTTTATTGCATTGAGGAAAATCGCTATATTTTTATTTTTGCGAATTATCCTAGAAATATTTTTACACAAATATCTTACTTCTACAACTAGTAAATCTTTTTTTATGTAAAACTACTCTCACTGTCCTATTTTTTAATTTTTGCAATATTAATATATCTAATTTAAACATATATAATATAGTGTTGCACAATAGTTATAATGGGGTAATTTAATACTAATGTAGATTTTTTGTGTTTATACTTAAAATATTTTTCACTCTAGATAATATACCTATTTTTCTACTAATAATATTTTTATAACAATATTACGATTTAAAATAAATAAAAATCGAATGAAGCATATCCAAACCCAATTTTATCCAATAGTAGGGCACAAAAAACAATTATCCCTTCTCAGAAGTCAAAAATTCACGTCAAAAGCAATAAAATCGTGCCATCGCCATCGCAGTGGGATCGCTCGTTACCGAGCGATCCCACTGCGAAGGCGCCGGCACGATTTTATTGCTTTTGACGTGAATTTTTGACTTCTGAGAAGTGATAATTATTTTTGTACTCTCCTATTACCTAAAATTCGGTTTGAATATACTTTGACCAACACTCTTATATCAGTAATATCAGTAAACACCCCAAGTGTCAATCTTTTTTTTTCAAAGTTTCTCTGAATCGCTTAGAATGTATTGAGAAATAATGAAATTCTTTAATTATTTGATTACTACTTCTTTCATTACATTTTTATACAAGACAACGTCTTAATTGGTCTCATTTCTTCAACCCTTACTATTTTTTTTTCTTAGGTATATGTATATTAGTAGCAATCTTCAAAATATCGGGTATTTCTTTTTCGGAGAGTGCTTTATTTAATTAATAATGTAATTCCCATGTTTCCTTAATTATATATACATCCAATTCATCAGTACTAGTTCCTTTTTTTAATTTACAAATTATGTTATGAATTTCTTTTAAAGATACTGATTTAAATTCACAAAATTTTACATTTCTGTTTCATTATTGTATTGTACTAATCTATTTAACTGAATTATTAAATGCATCTCTTCTATACTCTTAATGTAGTATATATCATATGATTTACTTATTGTACCTTAAATAGTTTATTTATCTCATCGGTTATAATTATACCAATAATTAAATTATGTATGTTTCAATACGCGCCGGCTTACTGGAGTGCGGTTGTCACTCGCGACAGCCTAGGTAGGAGATCGACCCATATTTATTTTCTTATTCATTTTTTATTATTATTTTGTTTAGCTATTCCTAATGCTTTGACTGCCATATTTCTACATTGTTATTGATCATTTAAAACTTTATATTCTACTCGTTTTGTTTTTATTATTCAAACTATTTTATACGATTCAACTCCTCTGTTAAAATCATTTTTAACATCATCATTAAACTACATTTTTAACATCATTAAACCACAAAGTTATATTGCCTTTTTATCTTACTATATACAATATTCATATTAATATTGCTCCATATTATAATAACATCCACGTATCTATGATATATTCCAGTCACAATTTTCTTATTCTATTCTTAATTTGGTAAATTTTTTTTAATTATTTCATTATTTTTTTACCGTAATTAAATTATATTTTTCTCCTGGAGTTGTTTTCACTTTACATTGTACTATTTTACTATTGGTAAAAACTATGTACAGTCGGCCCTCGACTTTCGCACATAATTGGTTCCTGAAAATGTGTGCGAATGTTAAATGTACGAAAGTCAAGGGAAGTAAAAAAAATTGAAATTGTGTGTATTATAAAATATTTATTTATCAAGTAAATATAAGATGTTTAAGAGACACGTTTAAGTGGGGTTTGCGGGTGTTTCCTTTGAAAAGTTATCAAGAGTTAACTGTTTTCCACTATTCTTTTTCTTTTCTTCATATAGTATTTTATAACATGCTATGTTTTTATTGATCGCCTCACGCACTTGAGATATGCGTTCTCCATTGGGATCACAATCTTTCATAATATTTAAAAATTTGTCAAGGTGCGTGAAGGCTTCATTCATATTTTTCATTGTTAAAGAGTTTTCCAAAATAAACCTGTCTCATCTACATTAAATATTTGGCTATAGGAATATTTTACATCTTCAATAATTTTTGATAATTAGGAAATAAATTCTTTTGCAGCATCTTTATCCGCATCAGCCGATTCTCCAGTAAACTTAATATTATGAAAAGAATACCTCATTTTAAAATTGTAAAACCAACCGTTACTTGCTTGAAAAACCGTGTTAAAATATTTTTTTAATCTATCCTTCCAATCTTTGTGCAAACTAAGAGCTTTTGCTTGAATAATTGAAATACTCAGAGGGACATCTTTTTGATGTTGGTCATCGATCTACGATGATAAAGATTTTCCATTTCATCCATGTTTTTTTTTTTTGCTGTGTTTTTTGGAAACATATCATTAAAGATTGTGGAAATATATCTTTATTTTCCACAATTTTCAACGTATTCTTTAATAATATTTTTATTTTGCAAAATTGAACATATCGTAGACCTGTTTGTATCATACGAACGTCCGATTGAAGCAAAAGATTCACCGCTATCAATACTTTTTTTTTTAATTAAATTAAAAAAAAAAAATTTAATGTGCAAAATAGCGAATTGTGCGAAAGTCGAACGTTCGAAAGTCGAGAGCCGCCTATAAATCTATTTAACGTTATAAAACTAAATCTTATCCCATTTAAGTATGAAAATCCTCACTTATCTTATCCACAATTTTAACAGAACTCCGTTCTGAAATATTTATGAATTCCAATCACTATTTAGAGATCTACAATATGGGAATTTTTTCCACGATGAAAAGTTTTGGTTCAATCACTCGTGAGGTCATTATCCGCAACATTTGCGTCAATGTCCTCGCATGTTTGTTTTTTTTTAAAACAAGGTTTATGAATCTTCAATGAATAGTATAATTGCCGTAGTTATAGTCTTTTTATTAACCACAACCGATGATGTCATAGACCGTTTCGGTTATTATTTTCGACGTTTGCCAATTCAATTTGCGTTTAAAAGGCGCTTGACCGTGAATATCCGCATTGGGTGGTAATGTGTGTCAAGAAAATGACTTAGAGGTCTTCCGCAGCTTCCTCGTTTCGGGTGAAGATCTCTTATTCAAACAAACGCCTCATAGCAAACAATCAGATGTGTCAAAATCATAATAGTACAATTCTACAATACATCGAAGCTGACAATGACTTTGAAATGGTGATAGGAAGCATTTATAATTTTAATTCGAGTTTGAGGTGTAATTTTTTTTCTCAATAGAACAGACCAATGTATGTAATTCGCTCTTAGTCTCAAACAATAAAGGAATCGCGATTGTTGACACCACCCTTCAGTTTTTTAAAATGGTATTTTAAATGTATACTATTGCTTTTGCTGAACTTAATGTTTCTTATATACTTAAAGCCTTTTCATTGACGAGAGCGAAACATGCGCAAACATAATTATTTCATTCATAATGCGTAAGAGCAAAAAGGCCTTGAGTGTAGCGTGAATTGGAAAATCATTGACACGAGAGCGATCAAACACCATCGAATTGGTATACAAGGTTGAACTTGTTGGAAAATTGTTCAAACACTGGTGATTGTGATGTTTAACGCATTTTAATATTTATTTTCACGCACTGCGTCGGCTATTGGTTGTGGTGGTATTTGATTTCGTTTAACTTTTCAAGGACCAATACTCTTAATGACTTATAAGTCAACGATCGCTCAAAAGGTAGAAAATTGCGCAACGAGATGTACTATTAGCACATATTATTTTTTTAATTGCGAAAATAGCTCTCTTCAGATCGTAGTAGACAAGAACGAAATCGAGAGTTGTCGGTTCGCTTTCGTACGAATACCGGTATTGTAAATTAATAATAAAAAAATACGGCGAAAGGTTCATTCGAAGGGTACACGAGGGAAAGGATGTAAGTAATCCCTACTTGACCTCAAACAATATATATTTTTAGCAATAATAGTGGGTTGAGGTCACCAATGTTTAAGATTTATTTGCATTGGAAAAGTGAAATTATGTAAGAGCTCAAGATAAATTGTATCCATAAACGATATAGCCAAATAGACATGATCACTTATCAAGCGAATGTCGTGTTCGGTCTACTTTACACAATTTTATACCAAAATAATATATTAAACACTTTAAAAATCGTGACCCCGCTTGAACTATTAGTACATATTTTTACACCTGTTTGTAACGCATTTATAAGTTACTAGAATAATCTAGTACATATGTACTAGGGATTCTGAAGTCTCGGGATTTTTCGATTCCCGGGACTCGAGACCCAAATTTTTAAAGTCCCGGGAATTCCCGGGAGTCGAGACTTTGATTATTTTTCGTACAATCATGAAAAAAAATTATGTTAAAAAATAAGTTATTATTATTAACTTTAATTAACTTATTATTATTAACATTAATTAATTTATTATTATTAACTTATATTATTTGTGTTATAGGTACGATAGGTGAACATTTATTGATACAATTTAAAAACACTTTATTCGATATTTATTTAAATTTAATTTATTACAATTTTTTTAATCCAAATATTTATATCAATATTAAGTTAAAACCTTTACTTTTGTAAGGAAAAATATGTTTTTAAAAACACCAAGGCGTTTAATGATGAATCACATAGCCTGTTCCTGGTTTTTGTGGCAAATATTCCAGATGTAGAAAAAACTCTCTCGCTTTCTGTAGATGTTGGCTTAATTGTAAGCAATGATTTGAATAAAAGCTCTAGATTCGGAGTTCGCTTGATAGTTGAATCTAATATCTGAAACTCCTTTTTAAAGTTGAATTTTTTATTTCTAGTCGTTGAAATATTTTGGTGGTTCGTGCGACAGAGTTGTGTTGATTTCAAATATTTTTTTTAAAAGGAAATTAACAATAATTTCGGAAGTTAATAAAGTGGCATCTCGACGACTTAGAGCTTCAACTGCCAGTTTTATAGGAGTGAGTACTTCACAAATAGTTTCCAATACGTGAATGTTCGATTCATTCCAAATTTGGCCGATGCCAAGATCAATTAATGATTTTCTAATGCAATTTCGTAACTTTCAAAATTTCGAGATCATGGGTAATAAGGAATTCCACCTTGTCTTCATATCGAGACATAAATTAAGCTCGATATCAAATTCGCTCTTTACATATTTTTGTAAAATTGCACTTCGGAAAGTCTCGAGTCCCGGGTTATTAATTTTTAAATTCCCGGGACTCGAGACAGCAAAAAATCTTTGAATTCTCGGGAATAAATTCCCGGGTTGTCTCGACACAGAATCCCTAATATGTACATATAAGTAGTGATATTACTATATTATAATTATAATTACAATATATCACACAGTTAAGGTTTTCCTAGATTTTTCAAACAAATATCAGTTAATTCCTTGAGATTTTATTGGCTCAGCTATCTAGCATTCATTACAACAATATTACGACTTACAGTGAGTGAGTATCAAATGAAGCATATCTATAGAATATCGCAAAAATCCACGTCAAAAGCAATAAAATCGTGCCGTCGCCGTAGTAATGGGTACTAAGGATCGAAGTCTCTGTTTCGTATCGATTGAGTAACGATAATGATCGATAACGAACGATAATTTTTCATTATCGATTATCGTTCGATATCGCAAATGAACGATAATAAACTTTTCGATTATCGATCTCAAACGATAGTGATCGATAATGAACGATATCGTTTGTTTAAGCGATATTTGACGGGAAAGTACAAAATAGAACAATGCTAACCAATGGCGTGCGAAATTATGCGCCCTTTGACTTCACGTTTATGGCCGAACTAGTCCTGGTACTCGTACTAGAAAAAGTTAAAGATGTGAGTGAGGGACTTTCTGCTGATGATTCACTGTTTCTTATCTTGGAAAAGTGCTCGCTGCTGACACAACAACAAAAGAATTTCAGAAACACTGAATTTCAGAGACAAATGGAACGAGTTTTGCCGAAACCTAGTACTGAAGAGCACCATGTACGTATGGCCAATCAACTTTACCCGTATTATAAGGGATTACCTCTTACTCAGTTCAACAAGGAAGAGTCCACTCTAAGAAGATTTCTTGACTCACATCCATCGTCTCAAGAGGTTGAACAGGAAACTCCAACAAAGCAGCATATCGGACTGGCATCAACTCCTGCCCTCGACGACATGGATTTCATGGATCAGTTGGTGGCTGAAAAAGCTCAGCAGGAGACTCTGAATCGAACAAAATCGGCAGTGGAAAAGTAGTGGGACTCCTTCAAGATTTATCCCGGACCTTCATCTTATAAAATTGATGTATTGACCTGGTGGCAAGAATACAACGGGATCTTCCCGTTGTTGGCGGCTGAAGCCAGAAAATGACCAGAAAAGTGAACGAGTTTTTTCTGCTAGAGGAAACCTTGTAACATTTCAGAGTATAAGGTTTGACCCTTCAAATGTTGAGAAGGTCCTCTACATACAACTGAATCATAGCAGAGTCCGTATCACTAAATACAACATTGTAATTCTTATTGTTGAAGAATTACCTGTCGGAGAGAGGGATGATGAGGAGAGTGGACCAACATTTTTAAGTCCAAGAAGTCGTGCTGGTTCTGCATCCAGTGCAGCAAGTAAGGACTCCCGCAACACTGTGAATGTGACTCCAAGAAAAGCTCAAAGACAGTTACCGAAATCTTAAAAAAAGTATGCTCCAGATTCAGACTCAAAAGATGATATTGTCAGCATTGGTCCTTCAGAGACTATTAATGCAAATTACACAGAATCAGAGGCAGATACATAAACTGATTAAAGACTTATTTTGCTGTGAATGCAGCAATGCATCTTAAAAAGTGATTAAAATAAGGTGAATTTTTTGAAATTTTAATATTTGTGATTTTTTGGCTTTAAAGATAAAGTAATATTTTTATCATTTTAATTTATTACTGGTAATTTCAGATAATTTTGTAATAATAATAATTTAATAAAATTTTGTTAACAAATTTTTTTTTTATTACAAACGAAAGTTACAAAATTTATCGTTAATTTTTGAGGTTGTACAAAATTAAACAATATTTATAGTAATATTAAACGATATTATTTATATTAAACGATAATATCGATCAAACAAACAATTATCGATAATATATTTTTTTTTTCGTTTCGTATCGTTTCGTTCATTATCAATTCGAACATTTCACTCCTTAGTTGGTACACTAGAATCTAGACAATCTAGAGTTCATACTACGACTTTTATAATATAATTACAAATTAAATGAGGAACATATAAACCAAATTGTGCTCAATAGGAGAACGCAAAAAAATTATCCCTTCTCAGAATTCAAAAATCTACGCCAAAAGCAATAAAATCGTGCCGTCGCCGTAGTAGTACGTACGCTCGGTAATTTAGCGTTCATACTACGACTTTTATAATAATATTACAAATTAAATGAGGAACATATAAATGAATTTTTGCCCAATATGAGTACGCAAAAAACAATTAACTCATAGGTCAAAAATTCACGTCAAAAGCAATAAAATCGTGACGTCGCCGCAATAGTAGGTACGCTCAGTATTCTAGATTTCATACTACATTTTTTTAATAATATTATAAATGTGGAATGCACGTTAATCAAATATAAATTTAATTTAAAAAAAAAACGATTGTAACGAAATTATAAAAGTTGTCAATCCATATCTCTTGACCTAAAGACATTTTTAGATATGCATAATACCAGCGCAATGGAGCTGTGATAAGAGCCAATGCTTATAATTTGAAAGTCGCGGGTTCGAATCTCACTTGGATCAACTTTTTTTTTTAATTTTTAAAATTTTTATTTTAAATTATAATTACAATCAATCGCTTGAAAATAGATTTTCCTATATTTTTAATAATATAATCAAGTTGGCCCATCGATGGACTGTGTAACTTTTATTTAATATTACCATCCACCACTTGTTACATTTTTTGAAAGCTCCCAATGAATAAAAAGTTTCTACACACTTTTCTAATAGTTCACTACTGATACGTATCATTTTTTTCGCACGCAAAAAATCATAAAAACCGAAAGTTGTACGTCTTGAATCGTCAGCTGTCTATCTTTGATCGAAATTACATACGCACGCACTGAGTGGACTATTGCGACACCCTGCATGCTTTAGGCGTAATTCACGGTTTCCGGGCAATCTCCCGTAATCTATAATGTTATATAATCAAACTGAAAAGAATATGGTGCGGACCGTGAAAAAAAGCTAAGTTGCGCAACAGTACTTGATGCAACAGTATAATATCATGCGCCTGAAGGTCGGGTAATATTGCGGCGAGCACGTGGAGCTTTGATTTGACCGGCGTGAGCTAAAAGTTTAGAGATTTCCCCATTATATTAAATTATATTTTATCATGTATGCTTGAACTTTGGACTCACTATGTCATTTTTATTTATTTATTAAGCTTATATAGCTATTTTTATACACTAAATAAATTTGATCAAAACATAATTAAAAAATACTTTGATATTATAATTTATTTCTTAATGCATTGAAAGTGTTTCTTTAGTCCATTGGAAATATTATTATACAAATTTACACATCCGTACATTATTCCCCTGGCCGTACTCGTTTTCTTATACTTAACTAACCTAGTATTATATCTGTGTGCATCTTAATTTCTTATTAAATATTAATCAATCATACTTCTATAACTAGTAAATATATTTTTATTTAAAACTACTCTCATTGCTTTGTAATTTTTGCAAAATTTATTTATTTAATTTATTAAACATATCTAATATTGTTGCACAATAATACTGTTTCTCAATCAGATTGCCATTTATTTAGGTCCCAATAACATAATTTAGATGGTAAAAAAATGAATAATGTTATTGAAGTTAAAACATTTCTTTCTGAATATTTTAACTCACTTAGTAAAAACTTGCCCGATGGAGATTATTTCGTAGAATAATATTGTAAAATAAATTTGTTATTGGAAAAATACCTTTCCTTAAATAAAACGTCCTTTCTTTTAGAATTACACATGAAAAGTATAATATAATTTTTCTAGCACCTGTCAGATAAATTATCTTTTTACTGGTAAATATATATCTACCGGTGAAAATGTATTCCAATATGATTTTACTAAAATTACATATTTTAAAAAATATTTTCGGGATAGATTCGAGACTGTTTTTTTTTCTGAAAAGTTACTGGTTATTTTTTTATATAATTTGCTTTCAATAAGATTTATAGTATTTTATTAAATGACCCTTTCCACTTTCTCCTAAATGTCATCCCTGTTGTTCAAAATTTTCTGATCGATGGAAGAAATATGTATTTGTCGATGGAGATTATTTTGTAAAATAAGTTTGTTATTGCAAAAAATACTTTTGATTAAAAAAAGTCCTTTCTTCTGGGTACCCCTAAAATTTATATTTAATAAACATACAATTAATCAAATTATCTACAACTTCTTTAACATTATCACTTATGCAATATTTAATGTGTCGTCCGCAAACAGATGTATTTTACATTTTTTTATAATATTAATTATATAATTAATATATAATCTAAACAGCATTGGTCCTAATTTGGACGCCTGTGGTACATTGTGAGATATTATTTTCTCTTTGTAATACGCATAATTTATTTTAATTTTTTGCTTTCTCTTTTTTAAGTAATTATTAAATCATTTTAAAACTATTTCACTTATTTCTTCAACATTATTATTCTGTCTATTGTTTCGAAAGCTCTCTTGAAATCCAAGAAAACCGCTCCAATTATGTTGTTTGTTTCTTTGGACAACAATCAATTATTTATAACTACTTGTAATGCAGTTTCAGTTGAATGTTTTTCTCTGAATCTCGATTTTTGTTCACATAGAATGTTTTGATTACTACTTGCATGTTAATTGTTCTCATTTTTTATTTTAGGTATAGGTATAATAGTAGCAATCTTCATATTATAACGATTTAGTTAAGTACTTTATTTACTAAATAATGTAATTTGCATGTTTCCTTAATTATATTTACATTTAATTAATTAGTACTGGTTTTTTCAATTTACAAATTATGTTGTGAATTTTTTCTAAATGTACTGATTTAAATTCTTCATATTTTACATTAAATGTTGTCTAATTTATTAAACTGAGATATTGAATTCATAATCTATTTTTATGATCATATGATTAAATTAATATTATACGCGCCGGTTGTCACTCGCGACAACCTAAGTAGGAGATCGAGCCTAGTTTCAGTTCGCGCAGTGTAAGATCCGTATTGCTACTACTGAAAGAGCTGTTAAATGCACATATATAAAAATGTTTGGAAAGCGTCTACAGTTGCACATAGCAATCTCAAAATCGCGGAAACTCCAATTAAACAAACAGAACACGTGTGAAAAGTACACACAATGTTTGCGATTAAATTACCACCGTCTCATTGTATACTTTTATGTACTTGTCCGACAACCTTGGGTGCTTTGACGAGATGAGCTGTGTTAATCTGAAAGTTCAATCGGGCCTCAGTATTATGTTATGGCATGTTACGAAAAGGCCCGAGGGAACGAATTAAACGAGATGCACGAGGCGCATGATGACGGACGTGTTCCATCTTCATCTTCTTCAAAATACCTTATTGACGCTCCATGAGAAAGTATTTTTCCAAGATGCAACAAAGTTGGACAATGCTGCTACTTCACAGCGGAATGAAAGTTTACCGAAATCATACACTGCGGCCTTTGTTGCAAGATGCTTTATGACCTCGAATATGAAAGGTCATTATTCGACCAATTCAATGACAAAACGCTAGAACGGCCTTCTCGATACGTCCCGAAGAGGTAATCGCGATGGTATAAAAGCATATTTCGACAGTGATGTGACAGTGACGTTTTAATGCGTTTGAACTTTATCAGATAAGGTACTCTCTAGTCAAATTAGTGACTATAAACATACAAGTTTTACTGACCAAAAATGGAAGCTCAGCTTTTATCTATTGCAAACATCCTACTCTATCGGTCTCCTTATTATTAAGTCGTTATTCTTATTTGACATTAACCTTCCAATAATTTTAATAATAATTTGTAATTGTATTCCAGCATGTTTAGTTACATGCCAAGAAAATATGATAATTTTTTTTATCAAATATGTATTTTAGTGAAATTACCAATAATTCAAAATAGAGTTATCAATGCAAGTAACTGAGTCGTTTTTTGTTGCGTTGTTATCATTAAACAAGCAGTAGCAGCTCTTTAAGTTTAAAGATAACGCCACATTGGTCGATCGTGTGGTGTCTGTCAAAAAAACTTTTACTAATTTTATTTTTTTGTAACGGCGTTCCGTCAAAATAAATTGTTACTGAATACACGTGTGTAGCAATTGACAATCTGCGGAACAATTTATTTATTTATTTTTACGAAAATATGACGTCATTATTTTTAAGTGTAAAAGTGTAACCCCAAGTTTAAAAATAAAAGGAAATTCCGTTTACTTCTCAACCGCTGGTCCCACTAAAAAAGTCCAAAATGTTGGAGCTTCTGGAACTGAAACGACGATGAGAATGAAAATTTCCAAAGAATGGTCCAAAAATTCTGAAAAAAATAAGAAGCTACAATTTAGCCCACTTTGAAGGAAAAAATCAAACACAGAGAATCTGCTGCACACAAAGCAGCGTTAAAAATTATTTCTAAAGCCAAAAACATTTTTTTTAAATCTTGCGAAAAAGTAGTAACAACAAAAAAAATATAAGTGCATATAAAGTAGCAAAGAAAAATTAATCAAGTGAAATTTATCTACAATAACTGAATGGAATTGAAATTGCTAATAATATTCATTCAAGAGACGCATCTTGTGAATCATATATGTGATGAAATGATAAAAAAAAAACATGTTTTGGTGTACGCCCCTACTATTAGCTCTAAAGCACACGATATGGATATATGTTCGATGCACATATCATTAAATCCTATCAGTTAAACTGCTAATTCTGTTTTTTTAGATTAAGACCTTAGGGCCTTATAGCTTTAATTCTGCTTTTCCATCTTGTATCGCTAATGCTTGCACTACACTCTCTGGAAGCTGTCCAAACCGAAGTAAGTCGGCCGAAGTCGCCGACTTCCGAGTAGCGGCCACCCTGCCACAAATTTCATATGCCGTCCGGACGGCGGCCGTGAATGACGTCCGCACGGCGGCTGCTGTCACGTACAGCTGGTATATATGCGCGCGATCGAAAAATGTGCCAAATAATCGCAATTTTTAAATTGTCATATTATTAAAATTACGCTACTGATAATTATAAAAGTTTATGTGGGCACTCACCAATACAACATCAGTGAAAACTTTTCGGCCGTAAATATTCAATTTACGCAAAATCTTTGTCGGCTTTTGCAAAATGCCATAAGGCATAAAAATTATACTTCAGAATACGAACACCACATCTGTGACTATCCTAGAATTTGTCGCCATCGATTCTAAATAGGAATTCGTTATGGTGTGACATTTATATAAACCGATCTAGAAAAATACATAAGGATTTTTTTATCAAAATCAAGTACCACTAATTATTTTTTAATTATTTAATTTTATATGAAAAAAAATATAATAACGATATCTGTTAGAAGAATATAATTAATCCCTTTTGGTGTCCTAAAATATTCAAGGATGTCAGTAAGATCTGTTGAAGTCCTCGATAATCATGTGGTATTATAACTGAGCACGTGACCACGATGCAGCGCTCGTCATGCGTGTTGACCATAGGACGCCTACGCGCATACTGAAATTTAACCGAGTTACTCGTTCTATCTCAGTTTGCGAAAAACCATATCATTATCTCTCTTACTGTCGTCACTTAACACGCGAGTATCTCACCGCTCGCACTCGAAAGAGCAGCTCCGACTTCGGATCCTTTGACTTCAAGCCAAGCCAAGTTGACTGAATTACCCCCACTTTACCTCCCGTTCTCGGTAACCTCGGACAACTTCCAAGAGATTTTAAAGCGGGCAGAACCGAGCTCGACCGAAGTAACCCACTATATTCTCCTTGGCCAATTTTGGCCAACTTCCAGAGAGTATAGTGCAGGCATAAGACTTTTGAGAGTTAAATTTGAAATGTGTTTCTTATAAACTAACCATCGATATGTGAAAGCAGAAAAAAAAATTATATCACTCCTGAATAATTGAAAAAAGTCAAATATTTTTAAATTAGTCAAAATTAAAAAATGATTTAGGAAGTGATATTCATATATATAACCCCCTCCATAAGATATTTTGTTTTTCGCCCCTTTCAGTGGGATGGCCAATAACAAAAGGGTGACTGTCAAATCGAGTTTTTTTTAAACAAATTGGACGTATTATCTTTTCTCGAAGCATTTGCGATGGAAACCTTTAATAATTCTGATTCATGGCGTGTACTTCAATTTGATCTGATAAAAGTTTTCTCACTGTGGTGTCCTATTTTAATAAATAAGCACATATTTGTGTGTATATCACATGCCGAAACTCGCTTGGTCACTAGTAGTCTCCAATTCGAGTAATCGAGTACTCGATACTCGAGTATTTTTGTCTATTTTTCAAGTACTTGATAATCGAGTATTTTGAAAATTACTCGATTAATACTCGAAATTAAAAAAATTTGAAATATTTCAGAAACAAAAATAACTTTAACTCGGTTCGGTAAAGGTTAACGTCTTGCTTTTATTTGGCGTTTAAGCCTGAAGTCCCGAGCTAGAGCGGTTACTATCAGGTATAATTTTTTCATAGTTCCATAGTTGCATAGTTCCGGTCGTCGGCTATGTTAGTGGGTACGACGGAGAAATTTCTTTTGTGTTTTCTGTTCGACAGTCCCGACTTATCTAATTTATGGCAATGAACAATATGAAATATCAACAAAAAAAAAAATTAGGTTTTATGACTATGCAGTTGTAGCGTAAAGTGTTGTAAATTGTTTATACTGATCCCTCAGCTTAAAATATAAATCAAAACAATTGTGTGTTTTAAAGACATTTAAAGTAAAGTCAGTTCTTTGCGAACTGTTTAGCTCTAGAGTGAAAGGGATTCACCCAAATACATCTTCGAAGGATATAGATTTAAATTCTTCGCATTAATCAGAAGGTGTAGAATATTGTATATTGTTAAGAAAAAAAATCTATTCAAGAAGAATTACAAAATGCTATTTTGTCAATAGTCGAAGGAAATAAGAGAAAAGCAGAGAAGGGAATGAAAGAAGAGAACATAAAAAGAGAGTTCAAAAAATTTTATATCTATAAAAAGCGAACAGATATAAATTAGAAGCCTTATCCAACGCGTTAATGACAATAAGACCAACATCAACAGCAACGGAAAGGGTTTTTTCCATAACGGGAATAATAAAACCAAAGGTTAGCAGTAATATTAAATTCGAGACACTTTTTGCATTATTGTTCTTAAAAAGTATGTTCGTGAAGTTAAAATAATTGTAAAAATTAACATACTAAGTATTTTATTTATTTATTTATATGTGCACGAATTTGAATAATAGCTATTTTGGTACATTTGGTAAATACTCAAAAGTACTCGAGTACTCGAGTATTTTAAAATTTTAATATTCGATACTCGAGTAGTTGATGGTTCGAGTAATTGGAAACTCTAGTCACTAGCGCTTTATGATTTAATAGCCTAATTTGTATTTTTTATAAAAAAATTTAAACCTGCCGATTTAATCCCTCCACTGGGTGGTCCAATTGATTATTGTAATGGTAATTAAATTGAAAATCTTGAAATTGCTAGTCTCAAATTAACGGATTAACGTATAACTTTTAGAGAGCCTAATGACAGCTTACATAACCTCACAAAAAATGTGCCTCTAGTACTATTCTCTCTGTTTATATCTTAGAGGTCATTAATCTATTTACACATATACATAATCTAAAATGAAGAATACTCATCGCTGTTTGATTGACCGGTGTTAAAACAAACGCAGACATAGCGTTTTAAATCGCATAAGTCGCAAATTAAAAACGTACACGCAACAATTTCATCTATTCGTTTTCTACCCATTTAATTTTATTATGATCGTACCGATTTTTTATAATCTTTCTCTCATGATTATTCAACCGCGTATTAAAATCTCATTTCTCATCTCGGTAATTGACGGTGTTATTTTATTTTTAAATTAGAGCGTTATTTCTCTTTCGGTATCCAAAACCAAAACGGATCCGTTTGACGGATAATGGCCGCGTTTATGTTAAAAACCGGTGTTATCTTTTACAAATTAATTCGCCTTAATTCCATAGGTGTGTATATATACATATGTAGATGTTATTATTCACATGAGTGTATGTGTTCGAGAGAGAAAGTATCTCTAAATGAATTTAATGAAAAAGTTCCGTGACGAGGCGCTTTCATCGTTTTTTTTAAATAATATTTACACACGTTTTGGGCGAAATGTTGATATCGAAAAAAATGGCAGAATTATGGATAATGAGCGAAAATGGCGCAATGTGGGGGGAAATTGCATTTGAGCGATAGTTGAACGCTTACAGCTGTAATGCATGAGCACATTGTACGAGTGTTTGTTTGTAGATATGTATGTATATAAAATATTGTTGTCGAGTGTAATACCGGCTTTAGACCAGTCTGAGCAGGGAGAGTGAACATTCTTCGCTTTTACTTTCATTTCGGACGAAACGATGGACTGGGCTCGGTAGCTAAAAATTATTTTCACTCGTTATAAAACGCAAAAAGTTACTCCCCTCTTTTATTAAAAATCACACGGCTAATTGTGTATTGTTTGATTGTAAATTATTATACATAAACGAGAGTAATTTGTTGTATAAAAAAATCTGTGTAGGTTATTGAATAATAGAACAAAGGGTTTTTTATATCTGAAACGATATATAGGAACGTGATGTTTTCACTTTGTAAACATCGACTAAGTATTTGCCACAATTATTTCTTATTTTATGCTAATTACCGATGGAAGATATAATTTTATGACGTGATAAATTGCTGGAATTTTATTGTATTTTATATAAACCTGCTGAAATCTAACCACGCATAAAAATAATATTGTTGTATCTCATAAATCCAGACATTATAAATTTGGTTTATTTTTACATATTACAATATCCATAATTTTCCATTATTATTAACTAATATCGTATCCGTTACAAAGAATGCATAAAATAAGTAAACTATAATAAAAGTTTTCAATATGTATTATTATTAATTTTTAATACATAAATAGATTATTTTTAAATAATAAACTATTTTTTATTTATAAACTGCTTGAATATTGTTGTATTTTATAAAGTCAGGCAATTTAAATTAAAGAACAATGTAAACAAAATTAATGTTGATATATCAACGGAAAATAAATAAAATCAATATATATGTTTTTTTCAATACAAAATTCAATTTACTTAAAATACATAATTAAATTTAAAAAATATATAAATCTAGTCTTATATAATTATGAACTGATCGAACATTGTTGTATTTTATAAAAACGAGCTTTAATTATCTACCAAATTAGTTATGACTTGTAATGAAATAATGTTGTATTTTATAAAATCAGGCATTTTTTTTAAATACAGGCATAGTCTATGAATGTCGAATTAAAGAACAGCGTAAATAATTTACATAATTTTCTTATGATTATTAACTAACACTATCTGTTGATATGTCAACAGAGAATGTATAAAAACAATGTTAATTTATTTTTTCCAGTACATAATTTAATTTATTTAAAATACATATTTGAATTAAAAGAAATATCAATCTAGTTTTATTTAATTATGAACTGATCGAATATTGTTGCATTTTATAAAAACAGGCTTTAATTATCTTCCTAATAAATTATAACTTGTGATGATAATAATGTTGTATTTTATAAAATCAGACATATTCTATGAACAAGAAGGACACCAGAATAATTAAAAAATATAGTTTCGAATTAAAGAACAGCGTAAACAATTAACATATTTTTTTTATTATTATTAACTAATACCTATCTGTTGATATATCAACGGAGAATATATAAAATAAGTAAAATCAATGTTTATTTATTTTTTCCAATAGAAAATTTAATTTATTTAAAATACATATTTGTTGTATTTTATAAAAACGATATGTTGAATATTGTTGTATTTTATAAAAACGGACTTTAAAAATACGCCCAATCAATTATGACTTGTGACGATAATAATGTTGTATTTTATAAAATCCGGCCTTTTTTAATACAAGCAAAATATATGAACAAGAATAATTAATAAATAAAATCACAAATTAATGAACAGCGTAAACAATGTCCATATATTTTCTATTATTATTAACTAATACTATGTCTGTTGATATATCAACGGAAACAATATTTATTTATTGTTTCTAATGGAATTTTATTTTATTTTGTAATACATATTTGAATTTAAAAAAAATTAAATCTAGTCTGATCGAATATTATTGTATTTTTAAAAAAGCGGCTATTCATTACTTGCCTAATACAATATATTACGACTTGTGATAATAATAATGTTGTATTTTATAAAATCAGACATTTTTTTTTAAATACAGGCAAAATATATGAAAAATAAAAACATACATGAAATGTTGAATTATAGAACAGCGTAATATTTCATCCTTTTAATATTATTAGTAACTGTATCCGTTAATTTTTCAACGTAGAATGTATAGAATAAAATTAAACCAAAAGTTATCAATACTGATACAAAACATAATTTATTTATAACACAAATATAGATTTAAAAAATACTTGTATTTTATTAAAACAGGCTATTTAAAATCCGTGCAAGTGATTTTAACGCGTGATAATAATGTTGTTGTATTTTATAAAAGCAGGCAATATTTTTTACATTGATGCAAAAATATATATGAATTATATAAATTAAGTGTCGAATTAAATATCATACTAAATCTCTTCATTATTATTATTATCAACTAATATCGTATCCGTTGATTTTTCAACGGAGAATAATTTTTTTATATACATTATTAATACCAATGGAAAATAATATTTTTTTCTTATACATAAATAAATTTAACTAAACGAAAATTTTTGCATTTTATTAAAAAATGCTATTTAAAATCTCAAATAAAAATATTGTTGTATTTTAAAAAATCAGGCAATATTTTTTTTTTACATACATACATACATACAAGAAAAATGCAAAATTTAATAATAATTAAAGAATTGTTTTAAAGCAAAGTATACAAAAGTAGTCAAGATATTAACTAAGAAGTTTTTTAATAAAATTTAACTGCTAAAATATTATTAAATTTATAAAAACAAGCTATTTTTAATTTGCCATGTTTAATATGACGCATGAGAATAATGTTGTATTTTATAAAATTAGACAGTATTTTATTGTATGTGTATATGATATTTAATATTTCACTCGCAACCTTTACCTGAAATTAAATTTTTAAAAAATTTAAGCAAATAAAAAGTATTTAAATTTATTTTTTCACTGCGCAGCAACAAACACTGATTTCTTAAAAAAATATTTATACTTTTCTAGCAAACTTAATTGCACCTCAGCAATTAGTTCAATGTCAAATAAATTTCAATATATAATTGAATTAAAATAAAATAAGATTAGCCTATGTTGTACATAGTTCAAAACAATTACATGAAAAATTACTGAATTTGCATTAAAATATTCGTTCAAAGGTGACGCATGTAAAAAATAACATTATAGAAGAATCATAAATTTGCATTATGAAAAAAATAGCAGCCGTTTTTAATTAATGATTATTTTATTTGTAGGTAACAATGGCTGGCGATTTCATCTTGGCGGTCGCTTCGATGATGATATCTCGTCTCCGCAGCGACGACGTTTCCATCATTCTCAGTCAGGTATTACTCTAACTAACACGTCTCTGAATAATAATTACATCATTGTTAATTTTATTACTTAAATTATTTCAGGTTATTACTGATTTAGTTCAGGGTGAGTTTATGCAGTTAGGCAGCAAGGAGACTGAAAATGAACGATTCACTCATTATCTCACAAAGACGTACCGTAAGACAGCTTCGTTGATTGCAAACACTTTAAAAGCAGTAAGTGTTTTATGTTTTTAACAGTTAAAATGTAATTGTTAAGATATATATTGTATCTATGCATACATCTTTAGCCATTTAATAGTATTGCTTTATTTTTTTAATTTCAGATATCAGTTTTAGGAGGTGGCAATGAACAAATCTGCGAGTTGGCCTTCCAATACGGCAGATCGTTAGGTCTTGCATTCCAGCTGGTTGACGATTTCTTAGATTTTGTTTCTTCAGCGCAAGTTTTGGGAAAGCCGACAGCGGCCGATTTGAAACTAGGATTGGCTACGGCTCCAGTTTTGTTTGCATGTGAAAAAGTATGTATTTTCTAATTAATAAAATATGTATTAGTTAAAAATAAATAAATTTTAAGATGTATAATTGAACATGACGTTCATCTCTCGAGTTGAATGTTGTTAAGAACTGACTCAAATTTTGCGTTAATAATGTATTATATTATTTTTCAGTACCCAGAGTTGAATCCGATGATAATGAGACGGTTCCAAGAACCGGGAGATGTAGAGAAAGCGTTCGAACTGGTGCACAAATCTTGCGGATTGGAGCAAACGCGCTTCTTGGCGCGCAAACACTGCTTAGAAGCGACTCGGCTAGCCGCCGAATTGACCGACTCTCCTTACCAGAAGGGTCTGATCGTCGTTAGTGATCTTGTGCTCAATCGTATTAAATAATAATAAAGACTCGACCGATCTGTGAATTGACATTTTTTCAATAAAACGTTAATTCTAGTTCTGAATATTGCAGTGGTGCGAACGGTTTATTATTATATTATTTTTTAGTTTATATGTATATCTAGCCAATTTGTTTAAATCCGAAGTTCTTTAAGACTTCAAACATATTTCAATATACAATACATACGTATATTTATTATTTATGCAATATCGCACATAAAGCATTATATGTATACATTATTTTAATTGGTGTTTCATAATATAAATATGTAAATTTTGCTTTGTGTCATAGTTAACGTTTAACCACTCAATATGTACAGAATTAAAGTTATGTACAGCACAAAGTGTATTATAAAAGGATATATTTTATATGTATAACATAATATGTGTATATTGTTATATACATATTTAAAGAAAATTTATTAAGAGATAAAGTATTTAATGCTAGAAATTTTATTGATAGTTGTTTTATTCAAAATTATTAACTGTATGATATTCAGTGTATTATATGAAATTATTTTCTATTCGATAAATGTTAATTTGTTTTAAAGTAATTTTATAATATTCTGAAGGACGACAATATATGTAAATAGGGATTCCTCCGAGGGACCAAAAAGTGTATAAAGGCATAAAATATATGGTCTAGGAACGGATATTTTATTTTAAATATATTATTTTGTCGATTAACCAGATATTTTCTTTTAAAAATACTTTATAGAGTCAATTGATTTATAAAATACTTGGACAATATCAAGTGTTTTAGATGAAACGAAGAAATATACGAGATACTTAATTATTACTGAAAGTTTATTGTACCTCTGTTGATTTTTACCAAAAAGAGCTAACAATCAATTTTTTTATATATGCATATTCTAGTTTTATATATTATTTATTACATTATTAACATACGCATGTAGTATGTGTTCACTTATATAATGGGCCAAGAAAGACTGAAGGATGTAAAAGACATTCACTTTAGCAAGTTAAAAGTTTTTTTTTATTTACTTTTAAAATAAATAAATAAAAATATGTCGTCCTTCAGTCTTTCTTAGACCATCTTATAAACATAAATATTTTTATTAAGTTTAATGTAATAATTTTCTTGTCATTATGATAAGAGTTTAATTTGCTCATCTTTTTTAGAAGACTATATATTAAGTTTACATAATGATTTCTTTTATGTTTTGTTATTACGTTCGTTTATGTTTTTTTTTTTAATTCTGTGGTAGTTATGCGGTGTTTAGAAACTTAATTTTTTACGCAACATCTGAAAAACTGATTACACTTGAATTTTTATTTGAGATTTCGACTGAGAAAATGTGTACTGTATAAAATATCAGCGCCATATATACATTTTAATGTTACTATTTTATAAGCGCAGCTTTAAATCTGTAAATTCCATTTCATAGTTACCAGTGCAATCACATACCTCATTTAAAAACTATAATTTGCATCATCTCGATCATGTACCCTAATCATCGGTTGCTTTTATTTATATTAAAATCAAACTCGATTATGTTAGGGTATCATCACAGGACTTAGGCGTGTTTGATTTTAATTTTAATTTTCGGTGCGAGTCGGTAAATATATTAAGCTGCCGTCCAAAATATTTTTTTGCAGCTGTAAGTTATTTTATTATTAACGTATATATATATATATTTTTAAATAAATTACCGTTAACCCCCTATGTATATAATTTCGTAAAATACTGGACTTGAGACGTTAAACTTCTCATATGTATATTTTCTTAAAAGTCCGTTGAAATATATACACAATACTCACATTTTAGCAAAATCAATTTTTTTTTTCAAAAATATTAAAAAAGTTATCACACAAAAAAAGGTCTAGCTATTTAATATGTATTATTTAAAAAATAACATACTGATAACAGTGATGTAATAAATTTAGATTAAAACCATATGTAATCAATATATCTCAGTTTATGTTATGTTAATGATTTGGGTTGTGTTTTCGAAAAAAAAATTGTCATTATATTAATTTCATGAATAAATAGTTACAAGTGGCCTTATATGATTAAGAATGTTTTTTTAAATATAAGATCCCGGATTGAACGAGAAAGAAAAACACGTCCAAAGTGAACGCGTTCAACGACGAATAGTAAGATTTGTTGCAGTAACAAATCTGATAACTATACAAATCGGTGCAAATTTAAGCGATTAAAAATACACATCGTCTCTACCTCAAGCGCTTATCAAAAACGATGATCGAATTATTTCGCAAACGAAAATTGCACACATGAAAATTCTGAGCATAGGTGATTATTTGATTTACTTTTAATTCCAACTTAATTTAAAGTAGAGAAAAATATTTCTCTACTTTAAATTAAAAATTGTGTAATTGTAGAAAATGTCAGTATCATACCAATGTAAATTACTAACATAACTGTAAAATAAATTAAAATATATATACAGAAATTATTTTTTATATATATATTAACATATTCTTTAATATACATATATGTGTATATTGCTCATTTATGATCAGAATTTGTGCTGTTTGAAATTTTCGCTGTGTGTAATAATCACCGAACCATCAAAAACACATATCAACTACCTTTTCCAAACGTACCTTATATAGATTTAAAGCATTGAACACACTGTTAATAAATAAATATATATCATGTGTTTGTTTAATATCATTAAATACTCAATTAAAATCACTGCGATATTTTGATTTTATTAATCCATATAGAATATACATCCTAATTAATTCCTTTTAATATATAAATCACTACTTATAAAAATGTGATTATAATACATTAACTAAATTTCTTAAAATAATTAAATTTAATAACGGTGAGAAATACTAGCAAAAAACTATAATTAAAAAAAAATACTTTACTAATATTATTTTTTCATTTTATAGTCTGATTTATTTTATATGTTTATTACCGTCAATTATCTTTCGCTATAGTTTTTTGTCGTATTATAATTATTTAATAAATTTACGCAGTAGATCAACTAAAAAAAAACAACGGCGAAAACAACTATATGGTAACCACAGAACAAAGAATATTACACTAATTAATCAAAGTGAATAGTAGAGCGACGAGATGCAAAGAATCAAATACATATTTACTATGATACTATTAGTGGATCTAAAAAATATTTTTAATCCTTTACTACGCTAGCAATAATATTTATTTATTTATTTAAATTAAATTAAAACCATCGTAAACTAACAGGTTATCCCAAAGCGTCACGATGTTCGAAAACAATAATTGTATTATTTCAATATACAAAAAAAAAAATATATTATTAAAATAATACACATAAAGAAGCATACAAAAAAAATATTAAAATTATATGATATGAACCGGACCAGCTCTTCATAGCTGACATTAAGTAGATCAATGTGCAATGCCAGCGTATGAAGGAGCAGGATGGCGACAGCCATGGGCGAGTTGGAAAATGCAGACGTCCTAGTCCCAACGGCTATCAAAAGAGGACGCGATCATGATTCTCGAAGACGTTCTGGAACACAAAACTGGAATTCCTCGAGAATAGCTGGATTGTTGACAGCACCCTTCAGTAGTTTGAAAATATGCTATATACAACTTTTTGCGAATCGTACCCCAACGCTCCTAAAAGAAAAGCGCTGGGATATAAGAATGGATAATAACCATATATCTTTTGATAAAGGTATCTTAAAAACCTTTTTTGAATCTTTTCTACTAAAAATGAATATTTGGTTATTCGTGGATTATAAATTATAGAATGCTACAAACTAAGGTGTCATAGACGACGCGAATAACTGATGGATCATCAAAATGAAAGGCGTTCCTCAAAACAAAGCTGAGTATATTGGAAGATTTATAACCGACGTCGTATATGTGTAGAGAGAACCTCCACTTGCTCTCAAAAGTGATTCTGAGATCTTTAGTGGAAGTTCCTCTAGTCAAAATGTTTCCACCGAGATAATAGGAATAAACTGATGGCGAACGGGATCGAGAGAATGACACAGTATGGAACTTTCCGACACTAAATGGCACACCATCTCCATCTTGGATGGCGCAAGTTGTGCCCTTGAGGTTAATCCCTCTCTGCTGCGGTGCTCGTATGGTGGAGTCGCTCTCAGGATGTGAGCTTCTATGACTGTATGTTGT
The DNA here is from genome assembly GCF_051122295.1 of Plectrocnemia conspersa. Lineage (NCBI taxonomy): Eukaryota > Metazoa > Arthropoda > Insecta > Trichoptera > Polycentropodidae > Plectrocnemia > Plectrocnemia conspersa. The sequence goes on along the minus strand of NW_028277176.1, from coordinate 1,309,418 downwards.
CCGTTAGTGTCTGCCAGGCGAGCCGAATTTGTCTTCATTTGAGATAGTCTTAAATATTAAGGGTTTCAAAACTCGCTGAAGATTCACAATCACGCAGCGATCATCCACCCAATTGTTGCACTCGCTTCTTAAAACAACGAAATATGTATACGCCTTTAGAAAGTGATATTTGCTTGATGGACATCTCCGAGGTCGAATTGTGCAACGGGAATGTTGTGGCATTATGGTGTTTTTTGTCTTCCGGTGATATATTGCTTCCTGTGACCGTTTCGTAACAGAGAAATACTAGAAAGTATTTTTCTCGATAAAATAAATAAGCATTCGCTGAAGAAGAGCCAACTTGAAAATTCCGTTGTTGCCGAACTTATGCAAACCAAAACGAAAAGCATATGCTAGATTTATTTTTATCTAGCACTTAAAAATATTCTAGATTCGCCCCAAATAATCAAGATCAGAGTAATTGGTCTGCACTCCTCTTCCCAATCGTATATAAGCCATAATGTTGCAATTAAAAAACCGCGTCTTTTTTTCAAAATTAAAAATGAGTTTAGCCACAGACGACCCATTAAACACCAAAGAAAATAGTCGCTTCTGCTTCGATCGTATGATTTGGTCCAGCCAAGCAGTCATCTTGAATCTCCAAGCAGCACATTTCCATAATGATTTTATTTTTTTTGTTATACTTTTATAGCCAACACATATTTTTTTCATAATTTCCACGTAGATTTATATTTCAGATGACAGAATAGTCACAGCTTCCAATTGAAGGTCTCTGAAACTTGTACAATTAATAGGGAATATATAAATTAAAATAAGAGATGTAATACAGTACTTATTTATTAACAAATATATATATCGTATTTAAAAAAAGCATTCATGTAAAATTTGGTTTCATATATAAGTATATATTTATTATATATGTTATTTCAAGCCATATACAACACTTTTACGCAAATCATAAATTTATTGTACGTACTTATTACATATACGAACATTTTTTTAAATTAAATTATCGATGCGTCAACTTAAGGAGAGAAAGAGTTAAAATAATGTATGTCAATTTTATATCACAAACTTCAACGTATGCATATTCATATAAGGAGATTAAAAGTTTTCACGTACACATTCCAAACAATTATTATTCACATATACAAGGAACGATTAGAAATTATATATATGTATGTATATATAATATTATAATATATGGTATTTTTCATTTTCTAAACATTAGATCCGAATTTGATTCAATTTAGACTAAATCATTGAATTAAACATTTATATATATAATCATATTTATGGACGATTTTAATATTAAAGTACCGGTATGAGATATTTTTAATTAATATTGATGAAATATACCGACATGCGTCACTGGCTCAGTCTGAATTTAACCTCAGTTCGTTGAATCTAAATTCTCTAACATCCTTATAATGTATAATAATAATATAGTTTAAAAACGGAAAGAAAGATCCTAGTTAATTGATATAAACTTATATATAATAATAATTTTAAAAAGCTGACGTCGCTATAAAAAAAATACCTTGTATTTAAAATAATTAATATTTTTTTTTTGGTCCTTTCACAATAATTAATTACACCGTAATTTTTCAATAAAGCAATTTATAAAAATCGATTAACCTAAATTAATAAAGGTCATGCAATTCAGAGCAAGTTAATTAAAATTAATTATGTAACTGGTTTAAAAATGAATTTTGAAGACTATTTTCTTATAGATTGGTCAGCCAACAAATATTAATATATTTTAGAAAAATCATGGAAAATGTATCAGTCTTACTATTGACTTAACATAAATGAAAAATAATCTGATTATAAAGCTTTTATTAAATTTATAGACATTTGCATTGATTTTACTGACAACTGACCAACTAAAGATATTCATCACAGGTATGTATTTTTTTATTCACAAGAGAAATTAATATTGTTTACATAACAATTAATATGGAAGATAAAATCAAATCCATAAAGCACAAAATAAACATATTAATGGAAATTTTTACTGCTTTTCATCATTCAATTTCATTAGAAATTAATCGGTATTCCGAATCAAAAATCAGTAATTTTTCAGATAACTATTATAGCGAAAACATGTTTTTTATTGAGTAAAAATAATAAAAACATTCTCTTTAATACATATATAAAATATAAATAAGACAAAAACGATATGATAATAAATAAAATGAGTATTCTACATCTACAACAAAGGTTCAAATAAACATAATCTAATTGCCAAAAATAAAAATGTGTCCACCGGTCTAAACCATTACCCATATTATTCTTTATAGTGCGTAGGATATGAAATAAAAATATTTACGAAGATATTGTTAAATATAAAATGTATAAAATTAATCATATGTATATATAAAAAAATAATAATTTTAATATCTATTAAATATTTTATTATTAGTAAATATATCTAATATATAGAAGTTTTTTTATTCATTTATAATTTTTTTTTGTAAATAAAGTTGAAGCTACATTTACATATAAAATAAAAATGCAGTTGCATAGTGAACCATAAAACTTGAAATATAATATCATTTTAAAAATAATTATAATTAAAACTACGTAATATTTGTATCTTGGTTTCAATTGAAGAACACTGAGTTTGACAACGTCTACCTTAAACTTAATTGGAATGAAATTATCATATTTGGCTATTGAACAAAAAAAATGTCATCGTGTATGTGTGCCTTTAAATTGAACCATGTAGAAAAATATACTTTATTCATTACAGTTAAAAAATTGCCATCTCAGTGAAATCGCCTTAAACATCGATAATTTATTAAACACAGCATCAAAGTATTACTTTGTTAACGGCACCTTTTTAAACTAAGATCACCATCGCTTTGGCAGAACCGAAAAATTTAACGTGTCAAACGTCACACATTTACGCTACATAAATATATTATGTAATAATATATACACAAAAACTCTTAATTAGAGGGAAGATTTATTATATATATTTTACGCGTTCACCAATCGTAAACGATCATAACACGATTATAATATTTATTTAATATTTTAAGTAAAACATTTATATTGTTCATATATTATATACGAGGGTAGATTAAAAAGTAAAGGAGACACTAATGCTAATCTGAGATTTAAAATATATATATTATTAAAAAGCTAAGGTTGTAAGTATACATATAAATATATTTTTATGTATGTTTGACTCACAGTACTAAATTAACAATAATAATAAAGATCATTTGCAATAAATAAGTACCTGTAAAATACGGATTTAACATTTTTTTTGTCAATAAAAACATTTTATATAGTTCAGTAAAAAAAAACATACAGAAAAAATGCAAGAATATTAATATAAAAAAATTAAATTATACCTTTCATAGTTTATTTATTAGTACAAGTGTCATTAATAAAAATATTATTAATAGAAATATTATAAAAATATGTACTCACAAAATCAATATTAATAATAAAAAAAACAACCCGAACCTGTAAAAAATAAATACGTAAAATCATAAAAAACATTATTCAAGAATATTACAGCAAAAATTATTTTTATTGAATTTTACATATTTCTGTGAGCTCATTCCCATTAACCATTATATATTTTTATGCAAAATAGTATGTATTAATATCATATAAAACAGTAATAAAGGCAATATTGATTTACTAAATTTTTCGATTAATTTCATTAGACCAAAAAATAATCACCCCTACTTTTTGATTCACCCTCGCATACAAATAAAATATTGAACCTGATTATATCATATTTCGATTAATTTGACCAAAAAAAAAAAACTCAAACTATATAAAGTTATTTATATGAATTTTATTAACAATTAACTTTTCAATAAAATATAAACTTGGATATTTATCAACACGAAAATTCCACTTGACACCTTAGAGTTTCGATCGTATATATAAATACGTATAATAATATAAGCACTATTTTTCACACACGTACAGTAAATTTACCAGTTAAATTTGTTTAATGCAAGGCACCTTATCAAATATTAACTTACGATCTATATATAATATAATTTTCACATGTGTGACAGAGACAGATCGGATGCACAATAAGCCCTTCAACGTTTCAATAAAGGAATGACGTTACAATTCACGCGTAATCTCCATATATATATATATATACATAAAATATTCTACCAGTTCAAAATGTTGAAAGGCTGTATCATAGTCGCTGGAACCATTACAATATACCGTTGGTGAAGTATTGAAAGCGATCGTAGAGCCTAGTCGAGATTGACGTCAGAGCGTCCCGGACGAGGTTGTCCACGAGAGCCGCCAACTGAGCTTCGGTCCTACCGACGTGAAGACGAGTTCGCAAGCCTCTGACGGCTCCGCTTCCGCGTAAGCATGCCAATTGTCCACCTTGAATACAAAAAAATATATGAAATACTATTTAAAACGATTAAGTTACTAAAACGCTAAGATAATACCTGGACGCATTGCTTCGACGATATGCAACAGACGATCTTGATGTTTCCGCGCGGCCAACAAACCTTGCAGCATCAGTATTTTAAAGTATGAAAACATATCCGATTCTTCTCCATCCATTACTTCGACTATTTCTTGCGTTAACTATAAATAGAAATTAATAATTGTTATTAAAATAATGTCTCTATTACTACTATTTATAAAATTAGTTAAGAAAATAGGACATATAAAATAACACAATTGCTATTTTTATTTATCTTCACATGTAAAATGATAGGCGTTACAACCGAGTAAACACAATCAACAGCTACAAGTAGGACCGTCAAGAAAAATAATACATAATGATTTATAAATGTGTTTTCTTTATTGTACAGTCGACCCCCCTATAGCGTAGAGATTGGGGCTTCATTATAGGGGGGATTAGGGACCCATACAAAATTTGAGGTTAGGTTCTTTGAACTGTATTTTGTGAATTTAACGAAATCAGCAAATAAAACTTTTTTCCCATTTTTTATTTATTAATTGACCTTGTATTTAGTTTGTTAACAAGAGCAAGTGCCCTATGTTCTTATTGCGACACGCACGTGAAGAATGTCCTTGTTTTTGCGAGTGCCAGGGGAGGCAAACAAAACAGTTTTTTTGAGTAATTTTTATATAATAATAAAAAATAATATGTAATATATATCATTTATCTATTTTTAAAGTATAGTAAATTCTTAACTTTCCGATTTTTATTAAAAAAAAATCCTGACAGAAAATATCGATTAAGATAGAAAATACATTTTTAATACAAATAAAACATTTAAAAAATGAATCATTTGGAGCTGAACTGAAAACCGAAAAAATGACATTTTTTCCAGAACGAAAACCGGAACTGAACTGATATATTTTTTTAATTGAAACGGACCTTAAGCCGAAATGAAAAAATAACGGTCTGAAGCCCTGGAAATCATTTAGGGTGTAGGCGATTCTATATAATTAAAAATATAATTAAATCCAGTAAAAAGTGACAATCGAACAAAAGTGCTTTATATACAGAAAACACTAGAGAAATCATCATATTCAGAACACCCAGGAATTTTAAGAACGACTAAACTTACAACGGTATTGTTATCTTTTGTTATTATCGAGAAGTGACCACAATGGTTTCCCTTATAAAGTGCCACCGGAAACTTACTCTTGCATCATTAAAGGTGTAAGTAAGCCTATTTTCTCATTCGTCCAAGCTACTAAGAAATTTATAAAATACTCGACACTTGCTCACAATCAATTCGGAGAGACCAAACGAGACCACAAATACCGATATTGATTAACAAAACACAAAGCTAGCTATAAAATACAGTACCTTAAACGGCGACGTCTCAAAGCCAAGATTTTTCGGGGATATTGAGAGTATGAATCCAAAATCAATGTGGATTAGATGACCTTCCACATCCAAGAGTATGTTGCCATTATGTCTGAAAACAAATATAAATGAAACTATCGTATAATTTTACATTTTTTGATGCACGTGAATTCAGCGAGCGATCTCTCACGACATTCACCTGTCTTTCAACTGTAGTAAGTACGAAGCGAGGGCGTAAGCGGCCGCCGATCGAACAAAGCATGTCTGAGCGCGCATAAATCGCTCGGCCGTTGGAGGTCCGTGTTCTCTTTGCAGATACCCTCGCAGCGACAGTCCGGATTGACGCCGGATTTGATGTAGCGATACAGTGTTGACAAGTGGCGATATAAGACCTGAATCGTCCGACAGGCATACGACCCTTAAATTGAAAATAATGTATTAAAATAAGCATTATAAAAAACGTTATATGTAAAGACATACCGGCAGGGGTGAAGACGGAGAGGAACGTGCTCCTGATCCCAAATAGCCTGTAACGCCTGGAGAAGCTGAGAAGCTAATAATTCTTGTCGCAGATCATCGCCACATTTTACGATCGCCCCCAATAATTTCCATCCTGGCAATTGACCGTATGGTGAACTGGCCCTGACGCGAGCTTCCTTTTCACTCCATAGTTCCTAAAAATATGTTTATTTCAATTACTCTTATTCGAAGATGAGCTTCAAATTTAGGACATAAATCTAACGTACTTTTAAAGCTTGCGCACTCGGATCTTTTACATTTCTAAACGCATGAGAACCAGCGTGTTCTTCGGCAGCTGCTAATCGCCGCCTCACATCAGCCGCTGCTAATAATATGCTTTCTCTGGATGACGCCGAAGATCCGGACAACTGCGATAAACTATCGGCCGGTCGACACCGATACTATAAAATTAAATACAGATTTAGCAACCCATAATAAAATCGTGTTATAAATTGAAAGATTTAATTAAAAATACTTGAAGAGTCAGCTCGTCATCTTCTTGACTCCAACAACCTTCCGTTTCTAAATCGTCATACGGCGAATACACTGAAAAGGTCCTCCATTCAGTGGGCAAGGCTTCTTCGCTCCGAGCATGTCTCATCGGAGTCGGCTGCTGGATGACTCTGGCGGGTAACGGTGCCGCTTCAACCACTTCCAACACTTCTACATATAATAGATACGGCGTCTGTAAAGTTTGACTCGTTATTAAAATAGTCTAGATTTAGAATATTATATACGGTCGAATCGGATACTTACTTTGTCTTTAGAATTAAGGACGGCAGCTGTTTGCGGCGGAATTCTTAGTACATAATGAGGAGTGGGATGCAGCGGTAACCAAACGCGAGCGGGTAAATTTAAATTTATACTGACTAGTTCTGCACGAAGTCTTGTGTTACGCAACTCTTGCGTTGCAATAGGAGTTAATTTCTTGCCTATGATTACTAAGGCATCTGAAAACATTTTTTATTAAAAACTGGCATAATCAATTTATATAAAATAAGAGAAGTGACGCATATGTACAATGTTGTAACAAAATAATTAGACCAGACATTATTTTTCATATTTTTGTAGTTTCTACACACTTTTATGTAATCTGAAAAAGTAAAAACAATATTTTTACACAAACAATATATATATATTTGCACATTTTTAATTTAAAAAATAATATTTAGTATCACCACCATTTTCTTTTATTACTTCGAGTACTTTTCTAGGCATACTTTCTATACTAGCTATTAGTTTTTTTTATTTTTGGGTAGTTTAGCCACACATTTTCAATGTTTTTTTTCAAAATATCTAAATTAGTATTTGAGCACACGTATACGATGGATTTAAGAACTGCTCAAAAATTTTCTATTGGATTTATATCAAGTGAATTACCTAGCCAATGTAAAACTTGACCGACAGATTCGAACACGCTGCCCGCCCGCGGACAACATACGGTCACTCCACTATACGAGCACCGCAGCAGAGGGATTAACTTCTGCTATACTGTCACAGGCACACCAATCAGAACTCGAAGGATCTTCCACTGACATCATCCCTCCGCCAGCTTCTCCACCATCGCTCGGAGAATCTCGTCCAACATAGTAACTTACAATATATGTAATTTTAACGAATAAATTATTACCAGTTTCCGCCTGCGTCTTTCTGACTGTTAAGTCAGAAAGACGCATTAAATTGTTTTTTAAGATTTAGTATACCCTTAGGTATACTAAATCTTAAAAAACATAATTTAAAAACATACTTTTTCCAATCATTAGCAGTCTAATCTCGGTGTCGCTTAGCCCATTCGAATCGTTTTCTTTTCATCGCGTTTGTTAGTCGTGACTTTTTCTCTGCAGGGCTGCTTTTAAAATCGACGTTATAAAGTTCTCTTAGGTATTAAAATTCCTTCATCATTTAAAATAGCTATTACACCTTCATTTGTAACCCACCAATTTCGCAATGTAGTAGAGATTAATTATTTTATTCGAATGTTTTGACAGAATCATAAATTTCTGCACACTGAATACAGTCTCCTTTATTTAATCTTTAACTGTATATTATCCCCAACCTTTTGAGTATACGTATATTGTTAAAAATGATCACCTACTAACGAGCTTCAAATCTTTTAACACACAATATTTATTTCCTACATTAGTTACTTGCAAAACATCAAAATATTTGAAATGTTGGAGTGGTCCAATTATTTTGTCACACCTGTATATATAAATAAGTCTAAAGCCACCCTGTGTTTACCTATAAAATGCAGTTGGGGCTGTAAACATTGACAGTTTGAAGGAGACGGACATCCGCAGTCGAAAGCTCTGCCGCTCAGAAGGTCGCCGAGCGCCAGCGGAGGCGCTGGAGCCGGCGGCAAGGGAGGAGCTCTAAGGGCCGACGCGTCCGACCGTGATCTGTGATGATGCAACACTGGACGTGGAGTAGGCGGAGTTTTCGGCGGTTCTAATAGTTGCGCTCTTAAACGAGCGCCGCGACTTCGCTTGCCGTTGCCGTCTACGGCTCCGTAAGCGCCTAATAACCAAGCTAACCGAAGACTAAAATCAGCACTACCTCTACATCTTTGTTTTAGATATGGACGTAACACCTGAAAAGAGACAAATCCAATTATGAAAACGGAAGAGAAACCATATGTAAGCGTAATTTGATATTAAAATATATCTACCTCGCTAACGTCGTCAATTTCGATATACATTGTGGCAAGCTGTGGTAGATAAAAATCGACATTTTCATTAGGAAAGCTGAAGAGTTTGTTAGCTAAGTAACTCTGCACCCCCGGCTCCTTGGAATTGAACAGATAGCCGATCGCCATGTGCATGTCAAACAGCTTGCTCTCGAACAGCCGCAGAAGGAAATCTTTCGACCTTGACGATTCCCGCTCGGAAACGGACACCTGTGCAAATCAAAGACGTATATAGTGACATTTTTAAAAATAATAAATAATAAAAATACGTACTTGTTTGACGTCATCTTTTTTATCGCTAACATCGGAAGGCTCGGAAGGTGTATCTTGAACGTTTGCGCTGGAAGTTTGACTCTCGGAGTCGCTTTTGGTTGCGTTAGAATTTTCTTCATCGTTTCCTTCGGGAGCGCCGGAGTCTAGACTCTCTCGCGATTGTCTAGCTATAGGAGGATTATCCTCCGAAGTTGGATCGACGACATTTTTAGGATTGACTGGACATATTATTCCAGAATCGTCGGAACCTAAAATTTAATATAAATTAAAGAAAAGAATACAGCTGTAAAGTTTACATGGTCGAAATTACAATATCTATTAATTAATTCAAATTAAATTAAGAGCATCGTTACCTAACAGGTAACCCCAATGCGTCACAATAGTCAAAAAACAATATAAAGTATAATACACATAATAAAAATAAAACACAAAAAAAGAATACATAGAAAAAGTATCGATACGGATAATACCGGTATTGAGGCAAATACCTGTAGTACCAAAAAGATTTTTTTTTCTCAAATTCGTACTATTTCATAAAATCGATAAATACGTGGCTTAGAACTACACCTACAAAAAAGAACACCATATTTCTTGAAAGCAGAAACCGAGAATAAAATAATGCTCATTGTAAGGGATTAACCTCAGTAGTGTTATTAGCGTAGGATATCAATGTAAAAATTTATTATGCATTATTTACGTATTCTATAATATTTGTATAAACATATATAGCTAAAATTTAATTTATATTACTTTTAACATAAGTAGAAATACATAAGTATACGAGAAATATATCTTTCAAGGTTAAAAATTATCGAGATATTCTTAAATAAATATTAAATGTGCAATAATTAAAATAAAATTATATAAATTAACACATATCAATCACATAAATCTGTTTTTAGAAAAATATATGTCGCATTTTAAACAAACAAATTTACAATTTTCTACGCACTCTTTTCTCACAAAATTCTTTCAGAAAATCATAACTGACCAGAAATAATAAGTAATATATTTCATTGGAATAAATTGATGAGTGATACTGTGGCTCCTGGTAATAAAATTTAGTAGGCATCCAGAAGCGGTCGATCAAAGGCGATGATTATTTTTATTTTTTCCGACAATATAATAAATTAATGAAAATGAAAAAATAAATCAGACAAAAAATTTTGCAGTCATCTAATTGATTTTTATTAGTATTCGTAGAAAACACAATGCTCTACTGCTCTAAAATTTCTATGAAACGCAATTTGACAGTTGCAAAACGTCTTTTGATATTATATCCTAAACCTAACCTAATTGAAATTTTAGAACTTTCATTAGATCAAATCCAAAATGAGCAGGGGAAAATAAGCAGAAATACAGAGACGTCGATCTCGCGTATTGCTCCATATAATGTCTGCACTTTGATACTACACTGTTTTAAAAATATGATAGCTATTCTTACTGATATTACTTCGGACTTCTGATATGAGAATATTGGTCAGTGTATTCAAACCGAATTTTGGTCAATAGGGCGCAAAAACAATTATCACGATTTTATTGCTTTTGACGTGGATTTTTGACTTCTAAGAAGGAATAATTGTTTTTTGTGCTCTCCTATTGATCAAAATTCGGTTAATATGTTCCTCATTTAATTTGTAATATTATTATAAGTCGTTTTGAAAATGAAACAATAAAATGCTGTTTTTTTATTATTTATAAATTATCCAAAAGAATAATTGCCCTTATTAGATAAAACTTTAAGCCACCTCCCCTTCAACTTTTTTATACCATCTTTGTAAAAATTCTGGTTTTGGAATCAAAATAGTCCAACAGCTTTTTTTCAAATCACTTACATTAAAAATAAATTTTCCATTCAAATAGTGTTGCATGGACCGGAAAAGGTGATAATCGGAAGGAGCAATATCGGGAGATTATAGTCACTTTAACAACATGTGGTTGCCCATTGCCGTGTTCTATCGCTTGAGTTCTATCAATAATTGATGGGCCTTTTTTTTCTTAATTGATCCTTTAGACCAGTGTATGCCACAGCTTTCTCTTTTTATCCAAAAACACGCACACTAAACTAATACAATCGTATTTTAGGAGTTGACAACCAGCTACTGTGATACCATGACAAACTTGAATTCCCGCATCGAGAGATTTTGTCGCCGTTTTGGTGAAAGACAGAAGGTTAGTAACAGTGGAACAGGCAGGCCAACAAAATTTGCCGAAAGTGATTGAAGATGTATCTATGGATAATTATTAGGAGCTGACAACACTGCGAATAGTCTATAGTTGTTTATACAATTCATCATCCTTTTTATAAATAGGGGTGATTTTTGTGCAATTGAGGCTTACTTTGCAACCCTTGAAAATAAAATCGGGAACCAAATCAGGCCCAAAAGAGCGCCCCAAAGCTGTATTTCAGAACTAAATATATAAAGAAATAGTCATCAATGGTAAAAAAAAGGTACTGAAAATAACAAGATAGTCAAATAATTTATTTTAGATGGACTTATGCAGAGGATAGAAAAGCAAAAGCAATTTTTAGCTTTATGTCTAAATTTATTGCAAAGAATTTGATGTTTTGATGAATAAAAATAGAAGAGAAAATATCTTTCCAGTTAGCCATAAATCACATTATTATGAGAAAGCTTCCTTTTTAAGCCATTTAACCATTTATTAATAACATATTTCCGTCAATATCAGTTTTGAGTAGAAAATGTTTGTATTTGTTTTATGAATTTGTGCGAATGTCGCCTTTCTTTAACCCTTTTAGTTGTGAGTTAATTTTAATTATTATTATTTTATATTGCAATGATTTTTTTTACTACTTTTTTGTATTTTGTAAATATATATATATATAACCATCTGTGGCACCTGAAAACGGTGAAATATCGACCACCGCCGAGTAAAGGGTTAAGGGAAATAATTATTAAAAAAAAAATACAAACCTAACGGAGGAGTCGTCGTTATGCTGGGCGACACGCACGGTGGCGCCGGCGACTCGGGTATTCTTTGCAAGACGCTATCTAAGGAGCGGTTCCTCTGGTGTCCAGTGTTGATGTTGACGGAGAGGCCGACGCATTTTCCGTTGGGCTGCGCACCGCATCTGTAGAGCATACTTTCACTAATATACATGTAGTAGCATTAGATTGTTACACATCTTATGTAAGTTAACATGGTCGATGTGCGAAAGTTGCTCAATGAAACAAACACAAACGCGAACGGACTTTCACTCGTCCGTACGAATTCCGAACTAGCTTTAAACATTATCGTTATATAGGCGTTATAATCGCGTTATCGAAGTAAACACGAGTATCGAGTGTTGTCAATTCGCGGGAGATAGGCGGCACCGTGAGTCATACGAACAGTCTTCGGCCGCGGGCGAAGGAAAGCGGGCGAAACGAACGGAAAAGGGAGGAGCACCTGAAGTCGAGACTCCGGTTGCGGTGGTGTCGGTTCGGCGGGCGATGCACGGGCGCCTGCTCGCACATGGCTTCCGCCCGCCGCGGGTGCTACGCCCTGCGAGCCGCCATCGCCACCTGTCAACACCCACCATAGACAACAATCACGTGTGTTGCCAGTGTGACATTTGCGTCGCAAAAATAATTCTTTTTTATTCTTATTAACTACCATATAATTTAACAACATTGTAAACAACATTTTCAGTGCGGCATTGATGTCTACCCACAACTAAACTTCACTATACAAACCATAAGAAATATTAAGATCATTTGAACGCAAGTTTCATTCCATATAAAGGATTTGGTCGTCTTTTACGAACTGCTTCTGTCGAATGTCGAGCTTGTTATTATGTGGTTCTGTACAAAACGTTCCAAGTTTCATTATTTCTTTCATATCCTCACAAATCACCTGGTTTTATTTACTTATTTATTTCATTGTTTGGCGTTAACATGAATTCAACTTATCAATATAACTTCGATAATCAATACAACGATTAAAGAGATGTGTGCGACGATCAATTGGTTTATATTATTTCGACTAATCTTAATAGGGATCAGTACCTGTAAATAGCTCAAAAGTAATCTGTTCAATAATTTTCGTAATATTTTATGATTAAACGCTTTTCGCTAAAATGTACTTAAGCCAACACAATGGGATAAAACGTAGTGTAAAATTATATTCATTCATTGCGTTTTGTATAATTTATAAGTAAAACGCAACTAATGATTTTAATCTATTGTATATATTTAGCAAATAAACCTCTGGATCGTCTGGTGACTATTAAATCGACTAATTTACTAAAAGTCATTTCGGCTAATACTACTGTTATTGGTGTAGTCAAGAATAATATCAGAGCTCTTTCGATATTTGAATACTGTTGAGTATTGTACTCAACAGTACTCTGAATCCAAAACACGTGTTCAAGTATTTATTGAGCTTGGTACATTCCGACCATTTCGTAAAGACGGCCGGAGCCGACTGACTGTCAAACGTTAATATTTCCGAACGCCGTTAGACAGCGTTCACGAATGAATACAATATGGAAAACTGGCGTCAATAGGTACGTTTTTTTATAATTATTATTCATCCAGAACATTTTTAATGCACAAATAATTTCAATATTTATTAAATTACTTTATGTGTAAATACTAAATAATGTGACCAGAAATTAAAAAAGGACATTAAAAATGAAAAAGTTATCTTAAAAAGTTTTGTTTGAGGAGAACAAATTGATTTATATACAGCGAGAACTTCAACAACCTCAACCTGAAGTCTGACTGTGATGATGATAATAACAATTGCGGTTTTCATGTTACAGTTGAGGTCAATCAAAATAATGAATTTATATAAATTGCAAAAAAATTCAGAAAGTCGCTTACCAAAAATACGATTCTTCAAAAATATGTAAAAGATCAAATACGTCGTGAGATTAATTTGATTTTAGGTTACGGTATAAGGTGGAATAGTTTAGCGGACATGTTGGTAAGGATAGTAAGAGTAAAAAATCGTATTAAGAAAGCCCTTATTGATTTAAAATTCGATCTTAACATATCGCAAGACGAATTTGAAAGTCTGTTTAATCTCAGTTTAATTATTGAAATACTGAAAGCAACGGTAGAAGATATGCCACTTTTGAAAAGATTTTGATGTTTAAAAAATTAGACTTTTGCGAAGTGATAACATATGTTCCTCGTTTAATTTTGAATATTATTATAAGAATCGTAATATTTATAATATTAACGTCATTTAATGAAATGCAGTAAGAATGCGACGACGGTTGAGATTGTTTCGGGTCAGTGTTGCCATACGGCGCGCTACACCGAAGGTTCGGGCTCAGGGAAGGAACGGAACGGAACGGGAGCGTCCGGCCGGAGGCGCAGGAAAACGCCAGTGCGACATGGGGCCGAAGGGCGGAGCCCCCGAGACAATGGTGCTGTCTCTGTGCTTGGCATTTGCGGCTTTGACCGCACCCTCGGCTGCAGGTGACTCAATGGGCGTAACCCCACCGACATGAACATGAACATGAACGCCGTCAACTTGTGACCGTTCGACTCTTATATGAGATTCTTATACGAGATTCGCGAAATCGGCGAAATCAGCGAATCTTTTTACAGAAAATTGATTTTCACCTTTCGAAAGTTTGGTCAATACTGAGTTGTTTGTTAAATCGATCTTTTCAGAATACTACACCAGATACGTGGACTACGAATGCAACACGCCGCTGATCGAGAGGGCCGTTTTGAGAGCTACTTCGTCCATGACCGAAAGGGGACCGGAGAACGCTATCCTCGAAGGTATTCGAGTCATATTGCGTTCAATATTTACTGTTTAGTAAAGTGACGAAACTTGATTTATCATTTAAATTATATATAAACACTTAAATTAAATTTATAAAAAGTATTGAATTGGTATAAAAAACATAGAATAAGAGAACTTACAAACTCCTAATGCTTATCATTTTTTGTTATCTTCTAAAAAAATCGGTGTTAGAAGATATATTTCTTATTTTACAAGAACAATTTTTTCATCTTACAAATCTCTTTATAAAAGTTGTTCTTTTTTTTTAATTTGTTAAAATTGAATTTTAAATTAATTTATTATGTTATATTTATACATATAATAAAAGTTATTAATTTTTTTTAATCAATGTGACAAAATCTTGTAATCGAGTTTAATTCCAGAGAAAAAAACTAGACAATAGTTCTATTAAAATCTACCTAAAACTCAAAGTATTTAAAATAATATATAATAATCAGACCTTGTTAATAAAAACAGAGTGTAAAAATAAAAAGTAAATACTTCCAACTATCAAGTTTCGTCGCTTTTTATAATCATGTCGTATGTACTGATTGTGTTTTCATAAGCAAATCGAATGCAGCATTGAATAGTGCTTCGACGTTGAATGTGTAGCTTGATTAGATTAATTGTTTGCGTTGTACTTGAAGTATCATAGTTTGTTGCATATATCGTACCGAATGACATAAACATTTTTTAAGCCTCACCTCGTCGATTCTAGAAGCATTTTGGCATACTGCCAATTTTCACATATGAGCTGGTCAATTGCTAATTTTGTGTCATTCTGTACGTTGTTCCATATGTAATGTAAAGCATGCCGTATAAGTTATTATTTGCAGTTATATATTAAGCAATTCATTTTAAGATCAATGTCGTATTTTAATATAGCATAACAACGGTTGCCTAAGACTGAACAATATAATATTTTAACACTATATTTACCATGACCAAGATTATATCGTATAGAAAAATTTCCAATATATTATTCCAGCAGATCATTGATCAATTGATCAACACAGTACTAATTTTTTTTCTGTAATGGAAAGTTATATATTTTGTATTCTTCAGTCTCTTTTAGTCTACCTGTATACTGCTGCTGCTGACTTATTTATAATCTCATTTCATTTTCTGCGCATGAACGGAATCCGTCAATTTCAATTTTGACTAAAAACGTTCACGTATTTGGAAATGAGATATGCAGTCATAGCTGAGTTATTAGAAATTAATGAATGTGTTTTTCTACAGGTGTACAATTTTAATGCAGTGTTTTGTGAATTTGTGATCGAATATTGAATAAACGACTTGATGTGCGGTCGGTATATGAACATCGCCAAAATGGTTTACGGAAGTGTTAGGTGGGCTTTTCATGCGACCTCTTGGGATCCATCTCCAGCGGATATATTGTTCGCTAGCAGATGCATGGAATCCGAAGAGAGGAAGAGAGTATATAGCTTTAACTACAAGGATGACTTTAAGGCTTCTATGATCGGAAGGCTTTTGATGAGGAAATATGTCATAAATCATACTAATTTGGCATGCGGAGAAATCCTCTTCGATAGAGACGAATACGGTAGACCGTATTTGGCTAACAAAATTCCCGGAATGATCGACTTCAACGTTTCTCACGCTGGTGATTACGTCGTGTTGGCCGGTCATATCGGAAACTCTAGAATCGGCGTAGACGTGATGAATTTCAAACCGGCGCACATACCCACCGATAGATACTTCGAATTGATGAAGAATATATTCACCGAAAGGGAGTGGCGAAACATTAAGAAGTTTGAGACGCCTAAAGATCAAATGGAAGCTTTCTATAGAAATTGGGCCTTAAAAGAGTCGTACGTCAAAAACATCAGTCTCGGTTTGAGCATGGATCTTCAGAGGATGTCGTTTGACATTAAAGAGGCTCCATTGCAAGTCGGTCGTTCTGTTACAGACTCTTCTTTGGACGTCGACGGTAAAACGGTAGAAGATTGGCGTTTTGAAGAAACGCTATTGGACGAGTCGCACGTAGCTTGCGTATCTACAAAACTCAACGGAGAAGCCTTCGATCCAATCGGAGCTTATCAAGCGATTACGTTCGACAGTATCAAGTCTGATCTGACTCCTTTTATGGAGAAAAATGAAAGCTTCGTTACTGATTTCTTTAAAAAAGAAGTCAAGAAGAGGCCAATGCGTAATCAATATTGAACATTATAATTTTATATTGCTCTTTTAATATCAAACACAAACGTTGATCTTCAATACTCTTAATTTATTTGGGTTGTTAATTATACTGTATAATTTTTTTTTGCCACAAAGATAATAGTATTTAATTTTATTATTTCATGTTTTTTTATACTTTCTTTTTATGTATTATTTTCGCGGATGGCTTCTATAAAAGTCATCATGAAAATCACAAATCTAATAATATGGTTATTTTAAGGCTGTAAATCACTTGAATTTATTAAATCATAGTATTTTTAAAAATATGGCATGAATAGGTGCCCCCCACATATTAACAAACTTCGAAATGGTACGCAAAAATATCTGCCGCGGTGAGAGGGTTAATATACTTTTTGCGTGTTGAAATATCATGAGGCATTGAGGTAACCTGTTGGGTTACGATGGTCTAAATTTAATTTAAATAAGTAAATAAATATAAAATTACACCCCAGTTTTGTCCTATAAAAAAAATGTATTTTTGATAAAAATTGCTAAAACACTTTCTATGTAAAATTACTGAATAATCATTCGCTAAAGTTTTGACTCACTCACTCACTCGTAAAACTGTCAAATATGATATAATTGACAGCAATAAAAAATAATGAATAATAAAAAAAATATATATAAAAAAGTGTTAATTCCTATTTATTGACTAGCTTTGCATATAAAATAAGTAAAGTTAAAAAATATAATTTTTTTAATAAATAAAAAAAACATCTATTCATGTGTGAAATTTAAGTGTTAAACACTAATGATACAGCATGTAATTCTATATGTAGATCGAGTTATTTTATGTTTGTGGTAAAAATCTTGCAGTATTTTCAATGATACGTTAGATTATTCTAAAACTAAATTTAATAAGAATATTCTTTTTTCTATGATGATGATTGTGTCATCAGCATAGCAACTTGATTTTATATAAAGTGGCTTTAATATAAATACAAATGTGGTGAAGGAAATTTAAGTTAAGATCATTTGGTTACTTGAATAGATCTGATTATTATAGGGAAACGTAATTACGAAATGAATATACTCATTGTATGTTTTTCTCTATTTTATATAAATAAATGTAATTAATATTAGTAATCAAATCTTTTTCTAACAAAAAATCAACCTTATAAATATAATTTATTCATCAAAGGGGGAAACGCTTGGACTCCGTCGAATAGCGATTTCGGTCAGCAGCTGATTATCGACTTGGGAGCCGTCATGAATATCACTCACATCGCGACGCAGGGTCGGCCGCGGTTTAAAGAGTACGTCAGCGAGTTCGCCGTTAGCTACGGCTACAACGGACAGGACTACGCCGATTATAAGGAAATCGGGGGTGAAACAAAGGTAAAGAAGGCGTTAATTGAACAAAAAATACAAACGAAAACCCTGAATTCTTCACTTCCGGTCGATGGCTAATCTTTTTCAATACTGATACCTTTTTTCTCACAGATGCATTAATAAAAAACGTGTATATTTTGAGGTTACGTGTACATTTGTGTATCTTTTTTAATAGAATAGTATTTTTATTTTTGCTTTTTTTATTGTTGCCGTTTTTTTCTTAATTTCGTAGTTTAATTGCATGTTTTTTATTCATTGAAATTTTATGATTAAATTGTGTTAATTCAAAATAAATACAACAACCTTTAATAAACCTGAAGAAAAAAATTGGTATGAAATCTTACCATATTGCCAAGGAATAAATTCTTAAAATAAGATTTGTTAATATATTTATAATAAATATATTATTTATCATTTTTTTTGTAATTTTTCTCATGATTAAAATTACAATTTTTTTTATTATATGTATACATTATTTTTAATTAATTAATATAGATAAAAAATATGAAAGTTTAAACGGTTTAACCATTAATAATTAAACTGTTAAAACTTTCATATTTGTTATCTATATTAATTAATTAATAAAAATGCATACATATAATAACAAAAATTGTAATTTTAATCATGAGAAAAATTACAAAAAATTGTTTATTTAAAATTTTTTTATTAAAATTTATATGAATGTTTTGGTATTGAATTAGCACAATTATTTGTATTAACAGCATTCACTAATTTCCAAAAATCGGTCATAGCACATTGGGCCGCTTCTAAGTTACTAACTCTTTACTAACACTCGATTGCATTTGTGATGGGGTGCAGGCCCGAACGCATGGAGTCCCGAGTCCAACACGTTGGACCAAGCACTGGTGGTGAACCTAAAAAATCGCTACGAATTACGAGCGATAGCGACGCAGGGTCGCCGCTTACAAAAGGAACACGTCACAGAGTTTGTATTGCAATACTCCGACGACGGCGAGGGTTGGAGCACATTCACCACCCGAAACAAAGAGGAAGAGGTATAATAAAAAAATCATTCAATTAATACATAAGAGTGACTACAGGTAGATATCCACAACTACGACAAAATATGAGACACCCACAAACGAGCATGTTTGCAACTCTTTTCGGTGCTTACACTAATTACATTAACATATCTTAACCTTTAATATACGATGTAAATAAATTCATTAACATATTGTACAATGATATATGAATTATTTATTTTTAGACGTATCTTGATTATGCGCTTGTGGTTTTTAGATGTTCAAAGGTAACAGCGACGGGAACACAATCAAAAGGAACGATTTTGAAATTCCTATTATTGCTCAATGGATAAGGATAAATCCGATCAGATGGCAGGACCGAATCTCGCTGAGAGTGCAGATTTACGGTTGCGATTATAGTAAGTTTTGTTTTGATATTTAATTTTAAAATATAATTTATTCATAATTAACCTTCGGGTGATGTACACTAAGTGTACATGTAAAAATGTGTAAGTCTTAATGACTTATAATTGGAATGATACCAATAATTACAATAATAGTCAAGCAAAAAATGTATTAATTGTTATAATATAAGTGTTAAAATGAGTAAATGCGTTAGACATCGTGGTTATTTTGTATACATCCGCCTCAAATGACGCATGTAATTCTAAAAATAAAATTGATTCAATCTCTTTCCTTGATTAATGCCATAATTGATTGTACATTTCTTCAGTTATATAATTTACTTTCTTGACATCTTGAGGATAATATTTGTGGTAAATTCAATTCAAACACAGATCATTTCTTTATTAGACTACCTTTGAATCAACAAAATCCTCTGCACCCTTATCTGTTTTTTACCAAAGTTATAAAGAATTTGATATATAATAATTTAACATACTAAATAATTATTAGCAAAAATAACATTTAAAAATCAATTTCAAAACTTCTGAACGCTAACGTCTCTCCAGTAGGAAGCAAAAAATCTGACTTACAACATTCATATGTTTGATTTTAATAGTGAATTGATAAAATATTTATTTTTGTCACTTCCGATAATTACGTATATATTGTATGTGTAATATGGAGCAATACACGTATATATTTCTACAGATATTTGCATAATAATATGACATGTATACTTAGTGTACATCACAGGAAGGCAAAGGTTAATCAAATCCTGAATATTTTAAACGTATTATTAGTATTTAAAAAATATTGTAAAATATGTATTATATTATATGTGACTTACTCTTGTTTAAAATAAGCATTTCTGATATCAATGTAAACTCCACAGCCGCTGATACGTTATATATGAACGGGTCATCTTTGGTGCGATGGGATTTGACGAGAGAACCAATATCGGCGTCACGCGAATCAATTCGCATGAGGTTCAAGACATCGGTGGCTTCGGGAGTTTTATTATATTCCAGAGGATCTCAAGGCGATTTTATAGCTCTTCAGCTGCGAGACAACAGACTGCTGCTTAACATGGATTTGGGTAAATATATTTTTTTTGACCTTTTTGCAACATAACAAATGTGAGGATTTTAGTTTTATATAATACTTAAAAATTCTGAATCGTAATTAATTTATTTTGACAATTTTTACATATTTATTACATTTTTTTTATTTACACTCTTAGGCTTATGAATTTGTAATGATGAAATTAATTTTTCATAATCAGGTTGATAATAGAAAATGAACTTCTTACTAGTTCTTTTAGATGTTGGTTGGTCAACTATGAACGGAACTTAGATTTAATAAATTTCATTGTTGAATACGATTCAAATCATATGTCGATCCAAAAATTGACAGTATTTTTCATCCTTGATAAATTTATCTAGGATGAAAAATGAAAAGTATAAACATAAAAAAATCTACAATTGTATTATATTGCCCCCATTTTAATTATTGTGCAACAATATTATATATACAGTCGATCTCCCTATAGTGTAGAGATTGGGACTTCGTTATAGGAATACTACGTTATAGGGGACTAGGCACCCGTACAAAATTTAAGGTTAGGTATTTTCAACTCTTTTGTGAATTTAACGAAATCAGCAAATTAAACTTTTTATAAACTACCTTTTAAGTAAAAATAGATTTACCAGTTGTAGAAGTATGATTGATAGATTGGAATGGTTGAATATTCAAGAAATATTGAAGATAAATGTGTTAGTATTTACATATAAGTTAGAAAATAATATGTTACCAAAGTATTTTAATAAGAAATAAAGATGTACATAGATTTAATATTAGAAATAGAGGCAATTTAAGGATAGTAAGGTATAAGAAAATGAGTACGGCCAAGGGAATAATGTACGTAAATGCTAATTTGTATAAAACTATTCCTAGAACAATCTGCAAAAATTAAAATTTAGCGAGTTTCATCAAAGGAATAAAAAAGCACTACTGTGCATTACGAAATAAATTATAATATTGAAGTCTTTATATTCTGTTTATGTTTATATTACCAAATTCATGTAAATTAAGAAATCACCTAGATAATTTGTAGCTTTACTTTTGTCAATTATGATGTGACTTGAATAAAATTAATGGCATCATTTTAAGTAGATTAGTATAATTATTGCTCAACGAAAAAAATTGGTTAGACATATTATTAATTATATAATTTTTTCATTGATCAGGATCTGGATTGATGACGTCCACTTCCGTCGGATCTCTCCTAGACGATAACATTTGGCACGACGTTGTAATCTCTCGCAACCGTAGAGATGTAGTGTTTTCAGTAGATCGAGTTGTTACAAGAGCGAGACTAAAGGGAGAATTCAGTAGACTCAATTTGAATAGAGCTTTTTACATTGGCGGTGTTCCGAATAAACAAGAGGGCATTGTCGTGACTCAAAACTTCACAGGATGTGTTGAAAATATATATTTAAATTCAACCAACGTCATTCAAGAAATCAAAGAAGCTTACGAAAATAACGAGGCGCTCAGATATTTTAAAATCAACACGCTGTACACTTGTCCAGTGAGTATTTGCTATTAATCATTTAATTAATATGCAGTGTATATCATCGATAACTTTTAGGAACCGCCTATATCGCCGGTGACGTTTTTGACTCAAGATGCTCACGCAAGACTCAGGGGATACGAAGGCGCCAACTCCCTGAACGTATCCCTCTCGTTCCGCACTTACGAAGAACGCGGCATGCTCATACATCACGACTTCACCTCCCCTGGATACGTCAAAGTGTTCATCGAAGAAGGAAAAGTAAAGGTGGAACTCAAATCTGGAACTACGCCTCGCATACTTCTCGACAATTACGATGAAATGTTCAACGACGGCAGATGGCACACTTTGATGCTGACGGTCGGCACCGATTCCCTAGTTTTGTCTATCGATCAGAGACCGATGAGAACGACAAGAATACTCAAGATCACGACCGGATCGTTGTATCTGATCGGAGGCGGAAAGCCGGGACCCGGTTTCATAGGATGCATGCGATTGATATCCGTCGACGGTAATTATAAGGTTCCGTTCGATTGGAAACCTGAAGAATATTGCTGTCCCGGTGAAGTGTTGTTCGATTCGTGTCAAATGACTGATAGGTGTGTATATATTTGATAACGATAACAAAAGTCTAAAAGAAAAGATATTTAAAACGATTATTTTCAGATGTAATCCTAATCCTTGCAAGCACGATGGTATGTGTAGACAGAATTCGATGGAATTCATGTGCGATTGTCAGACCACAGGATACGGCGGAGCCGTTTGTCACACCCGTAAGAATATTTTATATAAACTATATTCAGAGTTTGATATATTCATAATGAACGACAAACTTTTTTGTTATAAATATATAAAAAATGAAAGATATTTGTAATTTATTTTGCAGCAATTAATCCTCTATCGTGCCAAGCATACAAGAACGTACAATCGGTGCAGCAGAAAGCTGAAATAAAAATTGACGTCGACGGTTCTGGTCCATTGGATCCGTTCCCTGTGACGTGCGAATTTTATGGTAAATATCTCATGATGATTCATAATTTATTTTAAATGTGTCATTGTGTGATTCCTTATTAATTCCAGGCGACGGGCGCGTAGTCACCGTGGTCGGCCATTCAAACGAGCACACGACTTCCGTGGACGGTTTCCAAGAACCGGGAGCCTTCAAACAGAACATTGTATATTCGGCGTCGTCTCAACAATTGGAAGCGCTTCTCAACCGTTCTCACACCTGTCGCCAGAGACTCTCTTATTCGTGCTTTGCATCACGATTGCTCAATTCTCCGAGTGACGAGCAATCGTTTCGACCTTTCGCGTGGTGGGTGTCGCGCCACAATCAAAGAATGGACTATTGGGCCGGAGCGCTGCCAGGCTCGAGAAAATGCCAGTGCGGAATCTTAGGAAATTGCGTCGAACCGACGAAATGGTGCAATTGTGACGCCGGACAAATCGGATGGCAAGAAGACGGCGGCGATATCACAGAAAAAGATCATCTTCCTGTGAAACAGCTACGATTCGGAGACACGGGAACGCCGCTGGACGAAAAAGAAGGACGTTACACTCTTGGACCGTTGATTTGCGAAGGAGATGGTTCGTATCTATTATTTGAGTATATTAAAATAAAGTTGCAAGCTCAATTTATATTTCAATTTCAGATCTATTCAATAACGTCGTATCTTTCCGTATCACCGATGCCACGATTAACCTTCCGACGTTCGATATGGGTCACAGCGGCGATATATATTTCGAATTTAAGACGACGACTGAAAATGCTGTCCTATTCCATTCTAAAGGTCCTCAAGATTATATAAAGATTTTGATCAACAAGGGAGAACAGTTGCAGTTTCTCTATCTGGCCGGAAGCGATTTTATGAACGTGAACGTTGACGCCACATACAGACTGTCTAACAATGAATGGCACTCTGTTTCTGTTGAGCGTAACAGGTAATTTTTTGATAGTTTTAGAACTCTTCTATACTTCTTTTCAAGTAGTAGTATTGCTCTGAAATTTAGCTTGTGAAAAGTTAATGAAAATGTTTTATTTTATAGGAAAGAGGGAAGAGTGGTAATCGACGGCTCTTTAGAAAATAAAATGTATGAACAACCTGGTCCAGTTCGAGCTCTACAGTTAACTTCTCCATTGGTGATAGGAGCTACCGTCGACTATCGCGACGGATTCGTCGGTTGTATCCGCGCTTTGCTCTTGAACGGTCAGCCACAAGATTTACGCGGCTATGCTGAAAGAGGTGAATATTGAATACAATCATAATATTTTAACACTTGATGTGCCGCACGCTTGCGTCGTCAAATTACACGTAAAGCCGGTACATTTTTGCGTAAAAAATATTTAATCCGGGCACTCGCCTAATCATTTAGAAAGTAACATTTGCTTGATGGACATCTCGAATTGTGCAACGGGATTATTGTGGCCTTACAGTGATTTTTGTCTTCCGGTGATATATTGTTTCCCTTGACCGTTTCGTTAAAAAAAAATATTTGCATGTTATTTATTTTTTCTAGTCGTAACAAGAGCTTTTGTGTGGTCCCATCCTTGTAGATACATAAACACAATTTTTTTTAGTTTCCATCTATGAATTAAAACAGTATTTTTTCGTCTATATATACCTTCACCTTTTTTCAAGCTAATGTTTCTTAAATCTAAAGGCAATCTCCTATTTTTTCTAATTGTCCCACACACATTTTATATTATCTAATAAAATTTCCTATATTTTTACACTTATAATAATTGTCTATATAAACCCAATATTTAGCCACAACACGTCAAATATTCTCCCTTCCAGCTTTTTTCCTCAGCCACAGTAAATTTTAGGTTCAAAATATAGCTGGATAGAGATTCACATGTCATTCTATTCAAAATTCCGTACTTTACGATTTTATCTGGATTGTACGTTTTAAATATAAGCCATCCTCGTCAAAGAATAACCCCTTCGTCAATGAAAGTTTTTTTGTAGGTTTATAAACAGTATTAAATTTTTCATTAAAGTAATTTATAATTGAATCCACTTTCACTATACTATATTTGCGTTAATACAGTCAGTTCGAGAGCTATCAATTTCATCATTATTCATAATTGAAAAAGAGATGGCAAGTTTGGATTTACGTTTGATATACTTATTTTATTAATTAATTTTATATAAATATGTTTTAACAAAAGGATATACATTTTTTATACTATTAATGACATGTATTGATAAAAATTTAACTCTTTATTACATTAGCACAATATTTTTACAAACTTAAGTTATATAACATTTAATCATCAAAAACGTGCCGTTCTTATCACATTATAGTCCGTTCACGTGTTTAATGTGAACAGACTGTAATTTGATGAGATTTTTATAAATTATTTTTTAATCAGTATGAAACGACCATATTTTTTATGTACAATAACTTTCAGTTCATAAATATTTAGGGTTGGATTCATACCTTTCAAATTTGATTATTGATTCTAAATGAAAAATAATTTTAATACAGGTATATATGGAGTCACTCCTGGATGCTCCGGACGCTGTCAGTCCAATCCTTGTCTCAATAACGGCACCTGTTACGAAGGATACGATTCATACACTTGCGACTGCAGATGGACCGCATTCAAAGGACCAATTTGCGCCGACGGTACGTGTATAACTGTATGTCGTTCATATTTTATTATATTAGTGTTATAATTTATTTATTTTATAGAAATCGGCGTGAACATGCGACCCAACTCGATGGTGAAATACGATTTTATGGGATCGTGGAGATCCACTCTTTCGGAAAACATACGCGTCGGATTCACGACAACAAACCCCAAAGGTTTCCTGCTCGGATTCTTCTCGAACGTATCCAGCGAGTACATGACGATAATGGTGTCCAATTCTGGTCATTTACGAGTCGTGTTCGACTTCGGTTTTGAAAGGCAGGAATTGATATTCCCCGAGAAGCATTTCGGTCTCGGTCAATATCACGATGTTCGAATTTCCAGAAAGAATTCAGGATCGACGATGGTTTTACAGGTATTTCAAACGATTTCTTAATTGATTTATAACATTTATAATTATACGTGTTGCTTTCAGGTCGATAATTATGATCCTAGAGAATATCACTTTGATATAAAAGATTCGGCCGACGCTCAATTCAACAACATACAATACATGTACATAGGACGGAACGAGTCAATGTCTGAAGGTTTTGCAGGGTGTGTTTCTAGGGT
Source organism: Plectrocnemia conspersa (assembly GCF_051122295.1). Taxonomy (NCBI): domain Eukaryota; kingdom Metazoa; phylum Arthropoda; class Insecta; order Trichoptera; family Polycentropodidae; genus Plectrocnemia; species Plectrocnemia conspersa. Next base: position 1,282,697 of record NW_028277176.1, on the reverse strand, counting down.
AGAGTTTGACGATATATATCCTTTGAAGCTGCTGTTCCAAGAGGCGGGTCCAGGCAACGTTAAGAGTTACCCTTGTATGTCTATGTTTATGTAATCTATTTTTAAATTTATGTTCTTAGGTTATTAATGTTTTTATTATTTGATGCAGCTACGTTGACTGAAGACTTTTGCGGAGTCGAGCCCGTTACTCATCCGCCAGATATATTAGAAACTCGACCGCCTCCAATGGTCGATCAAGAACAATTGGCCAAGGATTATCATCGTACCGATGAGGCTATCCTTGGAGGTACGTTTTGAACAATATTTTTAGACTCCCATATCTCTTCTTCGATGATTTATTTAGTAACGAAAAGACAGATAAAGATTCTAAATATATTTACGTATTTTTTAGGAGTATTAGCAGTGATATTCATCGCTCTAGTGATAGTAGCAGCAATAATAGTTCGAATGGCGGCGCGGCACCGAGGAGAATATTTGACGCAAGAGGAAGTCGGAGCCGCCGGTGCTCCCGATTCGGACGAAGCGGCCCTCCGAGCCCACACGGGGCCCCGCGTACTCAAAAGACAAGAGTTCTTCATTTAACTCAAGCAAACATTCCATCACAACACCACGCACTATATTATAATAATAATGTACAATTTAATATCAACAATCGGCAGATCAATTCAAAGGTGACACCATTAAATGTGTATAAAGTACAAATTTTCACTGTAAATACACCTAAATTATATTATATGAAATAAGTTTCTCAATGAAATTGGCACGAATACTTTCTATCAATTGATAATTTATATATATATATATATGAATTCGCGTTATGTTTGTTTGAGAATTATGTGCGCTGTGAGGTTTAATCGTATGATATTATTACAAGACTTGTATTGTTTAATTAACAATTTTTTAAAACTCATCTTGCACCAATTATGATAAATGCCATATGTGAAAATATGTTTTGTGCAAAACCATTATTTTGTAATTTATAGTTTTAAGTATTATGTCCAAATAAGTTGTTTTTATTATTTTTAAATAGATTTTATAGTGATTTTTATATGTTTGACGATAATAAATATATTTTTGAAGAAAAAATATATCTCGACGATATTATATTCTTTCACAATCTCTCTAGGTTATATAATAAGCTTAGGAATTTTATAGTGGTAGTGTTATACTTTATAAGCAAAAGTCAAGTTTTATTTTCCGTCCATTTTGTCAATTTTGTGTGTTGATTTTTTTTATTTATATAATATTTAATATATAATTTTCTTCCGTTGTAAATTTGCATGTATATTTGATTTGACAAAGATATAGTAAACATCGAGTACCTGTATTTAAAATAGATCCGAATCGATTACTTTATACGTTTGTATAGCGATTATTGTGTATTAATTAAAATGACACCGATTTGGTGGCACATTACCCCTCAGCCTGTTTGGCAGTAAGTGCCTTTGATCGAATCACGTGTTTATTCTTCCAATGAAAAACTAGCATAATCATGATGAAAAAAAAAAGGAAGATTACCGGTGCACTTTTGTATTTACCTTACGCTGGAGAAATATGTAATTTTTTACATCAAATAAACTCTTTTTTATACATATAAAAGAAATTTTATTTAACCTATATGAACTGAGAAAAACATTTTTAATCAGTAACTAAATAATTTACACTTTACATTTGATATAATATGAAAAATACAACAATCGTCTATTAACTGATATTAAGTTTTTTATATTTTATTAAAATTTCATGCACCGATACATATTTGAAATAGTAATTTCAATAACAGCATAGTTTTGTGTTTTAAAGCAATCAAAAATTTATATTTATCTAAATATCTATAATTAAAGATATTTATGAGTGAAAATTAAATATATTTCTAACCATATTCATCCACAAGAATAAAATATCGGATCAAAGTGAAAGTTCTAAAATTTGAATGATCTTAGATTCCATTATAGTTACAGTATTTACGAAAGTTCCCCTCCAAAGTAAGTGAAAAGCAATTCAATGATATCTTATCCATCGCCATTTCGATATTAATCAAAACGGTAATTCTGGTATTTCTATTCATAAAAATAATAATTAATGGTGAAGTAAAGCGCAAAAGTGGCAGTAGCTTAAAATAACATTATACAGATCTCAAGAATCATCTTTGCTCTGAAATCTGATTTTTGAGTACATGTGTTTTGTTAAAACATGACAATCGTACTGCCCAATTGAGTTTCAACAATCGAAAATCTTCACTGAGTGTCTTGAACGTCCACCGTATTTCACATCTTTGAACCAGTCAAATAGGCAGTGGGAGGAAAGAGTATCAGGTCCAACTACATAAAAAATATTTAAGGTTTTCATTTGACTTACCCTTGACTTTAATTTATAATTTATAACAGAGATCTTCAACTGCTTGACTTGTTTGTTTATCTGAGTATCATAACCAGTGTTTCAGCAGCAGATTTACAATAATAATAATAACAATTAAAGTTGTCCATCTATGCATTTTCATGTGAACTTTCAATCGGATCCAAAACATTTGCACTACCTCCTGTTCCTCAAAATACATTTTAATAATAATCAACATTTTAAATATATGTATAACTAATGGCACAATCTCATATAATACTATTTGATGTTACACTAACATTATTAAGATCGTCGACGCACGTTTGATGAGTTTCGTAAAATAAACTGCGACTTACTATCGCACGAGATCGTCTTATTAAGGCGCCGAAGAAATGCCAAAGCTTCTTCTACGAGCGGAAACAAAGTGATTCGTTGCTATTTGAGGCGGGGGAATGTATCGTGAATACTAAAAATCTGCGTATCGAACAGAGCAACGGAAAAAATGCACATTGGTGTATGTCTTCATGTTATCGTCGATTCCGAGATCCTTAACTGATCGATTGATGTCCGGTCATTTTGTGATGGCGACGCAGAGAGCTCTTGTCGTTGAATAGCTTATCGCAGTTGAGACATTTGTACACGCGGCCGGCATGCGATCCTAGATGTCGGCTCAAGCCTGAAAAATAAGGAACGTTAGTTACGAATCGCAGTTTAACATGCATACGTAGGATTAGTCATAACCTGATGCGTGACAGAATACTTTGGTGCAAAGAGGACATTTATGGAGACACACGTTTCGTTGGCCTGACGAATGCTTCATCACCATGTGCATTTGAAGAGTTTGCCTTTGAGTAAAACCCTTTTTACAAATATGACAATTGAACGGTTTCACGCCTGTAGAATATAAAAAAAAATGGATTAAGTTTCTTGGAAAACAATTGACATTTTGGTACTGTTAAATTTCCATAAATAGAAATATATGTATCAATAACAAATATGCGTCATTTGTAAAACTATCGTTAAGAGCCGAAGACGCAAATATAGGTCATCTAGTTAAATTCATACATATAAATATACTTTAATATATTTATTTATTTACAAAAAAGTGCCAGTATTTTGTATAAGCTCAGTAAGTATCAGCCAAAAACGTCTTACTAAATCACTATTTCATAATCAAATACTAACCGGAGTGAACAAGCATATGTCGCAATAGAACTTCTTTTTGTGTGAAACGTCTTTCGCAAACTCCGCACTGATACGGTTTAATTCCAGTGTGAATGCGCTCGTGGCGAGTGTACGAAGAATGAGAGGCGAACCATTTGTCGCAAACGCCGCAAGTTATTCTACAACACAAATCACAATTTAGTAATTTTAAAATAGCGAACGACTTCATATCATTTAATATTACTCATACCCTCTCTGCAACGAATGGATGGACATGTGTCTCTTCAACTCGACCATTCTGGAAAAAGCTTTGGGACACTGCTCGCATTTGAATATCAACATTTCGCCAGATTCGCCCTTTTCTGCTAAAGGCTAGAACAAAATTGTAAATAAATATCGATTCAATCAACATTTCAAGTGGATCGAAATTAGTAAAGTACTTCTTCGGTAGTCAATTCCATCAACAAAACGGATCCTTCGCCTGTTGTCACTTCAACGTGAGTCAATTCGGATTCGGTGGTGGGTAAAACTCGCACTTGTAAATATTCATCGCTTTGATCGTTATCGTTGGCTGCGTCGTTCAGATTAATGTTGCATTGTTCGTTTTGTTCTATTTCGTAAGTTTGGCTATCGTCTATGGTCGTTTGAATTTTTTCCACGATTTGACGTTCCTCCTATAAACAATATTAAATAAGATAAATATTCAATACGAGCGTCGATACGCATCGGTGGAGAAAATATAAATAATATTCGAAAAACAAACTACAGCCCTATTCTTGCATAAGGTATTCTCTCAATCGGGTATTCAAATTATTCGCTCGATTATTAACTAAATGAACATTCGTTTATATTATCTCGAATGAAATTTGAAAATTTTTTGAATAAGACAATTTGTATACTTAAGTAACACGGATAGTCGTTATTTGTGTCGTTCCAAAATCTATGGTCTTAATGCGCCCTTTATTTTGTTTCGAAATGCTTTTATGCCTTCGAAAAAGATTTGTGAATAGAAAGTTTATCGACGTATCTACTATGACCGAAATTCGCAGAATTCGTTCGTTAAACGAAATAAAATGTTGGAAACGCTCACCCTTCATTATCGTTTAAGGCTTATCTCAAAAATAATATTAGCTATTGTATAGACAATAAATTCGATAAAATTATGTATTCAAAACATTCCATTAATTTTGCTGAATTAGTTCAATCGCAGCTGATCTTAATTATGGTGATTTGAAAAAGCTGAATTCCCTGATTAAAAAGTATGTAATAATAAATGAAGCATTTTCATTTAAATGACCCACCGATCAGTAATTAAAATCCGAGAAAAAAAATTATGAATATATTCGAATACTTGATACATTTTTTATTCATTATTCGAATAATTGAAAACTACTAATAATTGAGAACCCTACTTGCGACATTTACAGCAGATTTTATATATAATAAAGTAGCATCAAGTGGGTATGCTCGGTAATCTAGCGTTCATATTACGACTTTTATAATAAAGCAATAAAATTGTGTCGACGCCGTCGCAGTGGAAACATGTATTACTGAGCATTCCCACTGTTACACTTTAACCAATACTCTCATATAAGAAGTATTGTATCAGCTATACGCATATTTCTGACGATGTCAGGGACAAGTCACGGCCCGTAAAAATTATTTGAGATCTAAAGTAATCAAAATCGAGATTATTTGAAATTAAAGCTAGTTAAATTAGTAGTGCGAATAAATGAAATTGTTAGATTATACATAATACACATATAATTAGTACGAAGCAAACCCTTAAAATACCTATTTGTTTTAACAGTTTAATTATCAGAATAGAAATTGATTAAATGATAACAAAATAGAATTTGTTTTGTGAGTTTCTAAGCTATATAGAATTTTAGATTAGATATTACATATTTATCGTAATCGTCCAGCAACTCTTGTTTAATGGTGCAAGCTTGTCTAGAATCGCTGGGCATGTCTTGAGGAAGAGTGATATCGTTCCCTTCGTCGGTTTCGCTTATAACTTCGTCCAATTCCATTTCGCCCTCTCCGTCTTCGGGCTATAAAGATACGTTTGTTGTAATGAAAAGGCAATAAAAGCGGGGATAACGTTGGAATCGGCTCACTATAGCGATGGTAACGCTGGCTCCCACCAGTTCTTCCTCGTTGAGCTCGTCCAGTGGCGAACTATCGAGTTTTTCTTCTTCCGACTTGATCCCGGAGTCGGCCAGTCGCTTCAAGTGCATTCTCAGCTTGAGATCGGAGCTTTTGCACTTCTTGCGGAAAATGTAATACTTTTCTAACTGATAATGACACGGTTTACAAATGGTGGTGGGCAAACCGTCGTCTTCTAGTACCTGAAAGCGTCTTCATCTACAGATATGGACATGTAACTCGATAATAAGGAAGGAAGCGAAGAAGGAAGCGGTACCTCCAGCGCGACGCAAGCCATGATCCTGAGCGCCAAGGGGACCGATTCTCCGTTGCCGAAGATCGCCACTCGGTTCTCGTCGCGCTCTTCGCGCCCCAGGCACAGACGACACACCTCGTCCAGGTTCACCACCTCCGGACAAGACTCCGAAGGTCCTCGACCGGAGCGTCGTCGCTCGTACGTCTTCATCTGTCTCCGAAACTGACGACCGATAATTTCAGCGCCCGACGCTTTGGACAGCTGACGACCTTAACGCCGTCGTTTGCGACCATTGACTTTTTAAAATTATTTATCTTTACAAAAAATAAGTATTTTATTGTAAACCAATTCAAAAATATGTGTAATAAATAAATATCATAATAGAACGTTGCTAACATAGCTTATAAATGTTAAAGTCAAAATACCTGATCCAGCGTAAAATAATATAAACCCAACGGACATATAATATAATATTTGAAGGCACATATTTATTAACATTTTATGTATCAAATGTGTTTAATACTATATATAATATAAATTAATATTATCATATTAATACAAATTGTTTACGATCGATATTCTATTTTAGATATATTAGTTTTATTATACTGTGTACTATAAAGAGATACTGTCTTCTCGTTTGTCCTCCTGTATTCTCATTTTGTCTTTCTTTGTTCTCCTTAACAAAAAATTGAAAATTACCTTTTCAAGCTCCCGCAGCAATTTGTCCTGCTCAAACAAAAATTTCCGAGATGGTATTTTTATTTTTAGTGTCCTTTTTCGATATTTTCAAAGTCTGGTCACCTTATACATAAAGTCAACGAAATTGCTATTTATCGAACGATTGTCTATTTATCGATATTATCTTTTATATAGTGTCGTCACACTAGCTGAATGAAATTGTATTGCTGAGTTATCGCCTATGTAAAGAAACCGTAAAATAGTTTTGATTCTCGAAGACGCATATCAACCGTAAGGTTAATAGAGAGAGGAGCATATATAGGGCCAATGGAAAGCTTAGCTAAGTGATTTGTAATGGTTATGTGAAATAATTTTTAGTCAAGTAATTCTGCTTAGATGTCTCGATCTCATTTACATACGACCCTAACTTTATGTGAAGCGGCTTCCATAACTGATGCCACAGGTTTTTCGTATTTTGTTACCACTCCCCTCCCCTCATATGTCACAAGATTTCATTAAACCAGAATCCTATTTGTTTCACACGGTCACAATTCCGCTAACCTCCCCCCCCCCCATTTTCCTAAGCCTGTGACATAATTTATAGAGGTTGGCAAGTCAGTGGCCAAATATTTTAATATTTCAATTTCAAATGCAAATGATGTTGATATAGTATATTTAATATATTGTTACGTGGGCCTGTGTGGGGCCGTTACATCAGAGCCTTCGCGAACAAATAAAAACACGCGAATTCAAAAACAGGGCACCATTCCTGAGGAGCGATAGTCTTGCAACCGAGCGTGGCGACCGATGGGCCTTTTACTGCCGATCTGCGCGTGAGTCCCGACGCAGGCGCGAGAGCGCGCGGATTGCAACACTATGTTGAACCAATATTTATAATTTTTTTTTTCTTCTTCGGATTTCTCTCAACTTTTAACAGTTACTTTAAAAATGATTTTATTTTGGTTTTTCAAGTAGTTCGTTAGCTCTGACCGTACGTTACAGATAGCAGAGCTGATGTTATCACTACTATTATTTATTCATTAGTTATCAAGTTTGAAATTTAGGGACCGTGGTGGTGACGGGTGGCAATTAGACACAGATTGAGTCGCTGCAGTAGTATATTTATTTACGGTTACAGTTGCTTACATTGTAAAAAGGGCGGACGCGAAAATATGCGTCCGTACGCCAGGAAGGTTGCCAGTGGAGAGAGAGAGAGAGGGACGTGATTTCACTTTTTGTTGTAATATTTATGTTTCATTTAGATTCATAGTATTTAATTAAATGACATGCATTTTTCTGCCTTAATTCAAGTTTGGAGAAAAAACAGGCATAAAGGCATAAAAAAGTAAGTTTTTTATTTTAAGACGGATTTATGTAGCAAAACGTTGCTGGCCACTTTTGCAGACGTTAGAGCCAAAAGCAGAATTAATGTTCATAGTAATTGGTTTCTGAGCATGCGCCGATATAATTAACAAGTACCATAAAATATTCAATAAATTAATTTATATAGTCAATAGTTGTAAAATTTCTATAAATAAATCGCAATAACACAATATTGAACATTGACAACCCTATCTTAGATTCGCGTATGCTCATGAGAATTTATGTGCGTAAGATGTTCCACGCTATAACTCGCTCTATTGGTTATACGGTATACGTCTGTCAACGTTGGGAGTTGCAATGGCGTTGACGCAGTTTATTAAAACTGGTATTATATCAATCAGTTTTATTGCCTTGAATAATTAAACCAATTCAACTATTTGTTAACATTGAAACTAGAAAATTTTAAATATTCTACACTTGTTTATCTGAAAAGTGACAATAATTTATATGTGTGTTTTTTTATCTAATTGCAGAACCTGATATTGAAAATGACAAAGAAACATTGGATTATGTTGACACAATTAAATGTAAAGTTGAGGTAAATAAAATACAATATTTTGTATTAAACGCATATTTCACATGCATTTAAATACTGTTTTTTTAGTTTCTTGAGCAATACAAATATGATGACAACAGTGATGGGTTATATATTGACAGTGCAAATGACATGTTTCAAATAGGTTACACATACTTATGTAATATATATTAAATTAGTATACTTTTAATTTATTTTAATTGTTGATTATGATATGATTTTAGAAGAGCACGATGTTAAGGATATTATACTTGATATTGATACGAACAATGTGGACTTTTTATCTCGGCAAATTATAAACATTAAAGTAGCAACACAACGAGAGAGAGACGATTATAATGATTTTCAATATAGCAAATGTGGTAAAACATGGCAAACTAAAACTCATAGCGACGCTCGTGACTATGAATGCGACCATTGTGGTAAAGTATTCAAAGCTAAACAAAATCTTGCAATACATATGTTAAGTCATAGTGATGCTCGTAAATTTGAGTGTGAAACATGTGGAAAAGCATTCAAATCCAAGCTCTATCTATCAATGCATATGAAAATTCATAGCCACGCTCGTAACTATAAATGCGAACAATGTAAAAAGGCATTCAAAAGTAAAATCGAACTTTCGCGACATATTCACACTCATTCCGATGCTCGCGACTATGAATGCGAAAAATGTAGAAAATCGTTTAAATTTAGGAACAAACTTACACAACATATGTTAACTCATACTGAAGCTCGTAACTTTGTGTGTGAAAAATGTAAAAAAGCATTTAAATCGAAATGCGATATTGTGAGACATATCAACACTCATTCCGTTACTCATAACTTTAAATGTGATACATGTGGAAAATTTTGGAAAACTAAAAGATATCTCTCAAAGCATATGAAGACTCATAGCTCTGTTCGTAACTTTATATGTGAAAAATGTGGAAAAGCATTCAAAAGTAAAATGGAACTTTTGCGACATATTTACACTCATAGTACAGCTCGTACCTTTGAATGTAAAAAATGTGAAAAAGCATTCGTAACTAAAAATACGCTTGTACAGCATATGAAGATTCATAGCGAAGCTCATGATTATGAGTGTAAAAAATGTAAAAAATCATTCAAAACTAAAAACATACTTGCAATTCATATGAAGATTCATAGCGAAGCTCGTGATTATGAGTGTAAAACATGTAAAAAATCATTCAAAACTAAAAACATACTTACAATTCATATGAAGATTCATAGTAACGCTTGTGACTTTGATTGTGGAAAATGTGGAAAAGCGTTTAAAAGTAAAAGAATTCTTACAATTCATATGATATCTCATATCTATGCTCGTAACTTTAAATGTAAACTATGCGAAAAAGCGTTCAAAGGTAAATTCCAACTTTCACGACACATTCTCACTCATACCGATGTTCGTAACTTTGAATGTGATAAATGTGGAAAAGCATTTAAAGCTAAAAAAACTATGGTTCAACATACTAAAAGTACATGCCGTAAGCCTAGTCTCGTTGCCTTATGCAATGCAATTGGGTAATCTGTTCAAATAGCTACTTTTAATTTATTAGAACACTGGATTTTTCGCATAGGTCCGGATCTTAAGTAACTATTGAACAAATTTACACAATCGCTTTATGTAATTTCTAATTTTTTGCCAATTTACCTCGTATACTATTATTAGATTATGAAAAATGTTGATAACTATTCAATTTTATAAGCAGACTTTCACCACATATAAACTGATATTAAGACTGAATGTGATAATATTGTCTATCAACATAAACTCATAAAAATGCCTTTAACTTTGTATGTGATAAAAGTGTAATATAATTAAGTAATGTACATATGTATAAGAATTTAAATTTATGTTTCTAGCTTTATTAAAATAAATTCAAATATTACAATGCTATTATGTATTTAACCTGATAAAATAAACTGAATAAATTAAAACATGTTCAGAATATGGCAAAAAATATACCCTTTGGACCAGTGATGACCTGTAAGAATTTGTAATGGTGGGGCTGCAGCAATAAAAGTTGAAAGATTTAAAAAAATATCCTTAATAAAACTAAAATATATACTATATAAGATATTATAATAGACAAAAATAATTTACAGACTAAGTTACATAAATAAAAATATTTAAAACAGGAACATTTTTAATATTTCATTCATTCTATAGCCCATATTGGGGAGCTACCTTTGCTGTGAACTCTGAATTATAAATGAAACATGACTCGCAAATTCTTTCAGTCAGCCTTTAAATCCACTAAAATGAAAAACATGTAAGAGGTTAACTTGAAAAACCATTATAAAAAGCTACTCTGTAATAACTCACTTTATGTTCTTATAAATGTATTATTGAATTGTAGATCAACTTCAAAATACAATTATAATTGTTATTAACTCAAAATATAATTTAAAAGATGTTGACAAATTGCCTAAATTAAAGTGTATGATAAGCCTGGCAAGATACAAAACATTCACTTAAGATTCTAAGCTTTCGAGGAAATTTCATATACAGTGATAAAATAAAGTAAAACTCGGCTCAATATTATTTTGTATTATATAATTTTTTGTAATTTCTTTAGTATATAGAAGAGTTTATTAGTCACATTTATCTTATTGTTGATATAAACGGCTTGTGAGACAATTTTCATTATCGCTTAATGCATTTGGAGATACATTTATTGATTCAGTTATTGTATGAAAACAGGAGGCTAGGAATATGAGAAAGTATAAAGATGTGGGGGTTCAAACAATGTAATTTAATATAAAAACTTTTTGAACCATTTTTTAATAAGCTTCGAGACACGTCTGAAAAATACGAATGGCATCACGTATCCTTTGTAATTATCGGACAATCACCAAACATGGCCACCTTGATCGGAGGTGAAGCTTAATGCGATTAGTTATAAATGAGCCTTCCTCGAAGGAGCAACTTTTAAACTCGGACTGAGCACCACTTGGCGGGACTCTTAAGCCTCACCAGTTCGACTCGGTTGACAGACGAGAAACCAGAGACCAGAGCGACTCGATTGCAAGGCTCTAAAACCCTTCTTCGTTCGACATCGCCACCTGATATTAACAGCTCTTCCGGATTCTAACTGGCTTCAAAAGTCATATCACTTGGCCATTAATCCCAAAAATAAAAATATGTTTATCTTAATTTTGCTTCAATAAATATTATGCATTTAATGATTAATCAAATATTTAAGATAAATATGTGAACAATTACTAGCGGATATTTATTTTAAGTATTTCACTTTTTATTACCAGTAAAAATGGTTCTTCGTATTCATCGTTTTCTTTTTTGCTCGCCAGGAAACTACCACTTAGGTTTAGTTTATAGAGTGCCACCCAGGAAACATACTTGTGCTTTATTAGAGGAAGAGTAAATTAGAGAGACAGAATTTGACTGTACAGCCTAATTGGATAAATATATATTTTTCAAATTCATCAAAGTTTCTATGAGAGAACGTATAAAAAGCTTGTGAGAAACTCATTTCTACAGGCACCAACCAGGGACGTCATTTAGGGAGGAGGGTAGATGAGGGCATTTGCCTCTCCTTGAATATGGCCAGAAAAATGCAAGTTATTTAATAAAATACTATGAATTTTAATGAAATCGTGAGATCTCGAAAGTGAGCATAGGCGCATGATAACCGGTGATTTTAGGCACAAAATCGAAGTAGATTTTTTTAATTAATAAAATTTTTATGTATATTTGAGAATACTGATTTTTTTATCAATGAAGTTTTTTGGCCACAAGTGGAAATTAAACACTGATTGAGCCGCTGCAGTAGTATTTATTAAGAAATATGTGGCCCACTTTATTGCAAATCTCAAGGGCAATTTATATAACGTGCTATTTTTCACTACCAAACTTATTTATATATGGAAATACAATTAAAAACCCTGATTGATGGTACGTGCTATCGACCATTGTCAGTAAGTCTGGATCAGTCACGATGCACAATGCTTTTATCTATTTTTAGTACTTATATTATAATAATTGTTACGTTTTGACTTTGTCTATTATTATATTGTAAAACTTTTACACATTTTTACATGTACACTGACTGTACATCACCGTAGTATGCAATACTTTTTTGTAATAATGTAATAAAGAAAAAAAAAGTATAGTTTTTGGTGACCGGATTATTGCGCACACTAAAGTTCCACACAGCGAAAATTCTGAACATAGGTGATTATTTGATTTAACAAATATATTTTACTTTTAATTTCAACTGCTCTAATTTTTTTTCTATTTTTAAGTAAAAAATTAGGTAATTATAAGAAATGTAAGTGTATCATACCAACGTAAGGTAATTTGGCGGACGGATGATGACGGGTGGCAATTAGACACAAGATGAATCGCTTCAGTAGTATTTTATAGAAGGTATATGATGTTACATTTTAGAATATTGGAATGTACGGTGCACGAGGCAGCACCAAGTCCGCCAAGAGAAAGTGTTATTTGATATTTTTAAATTAAAATCACATTAACAACTGATATATTTAATTTTTTTTTATATATTGCCGAATTCTTAAATACACATATATACATATATATATTGATTATCTATAATCAGATTTTTTTCTGTTTGAAATTTTCGTTTGCGCAATAATCACCAAACTATATTTTTTATGCATAGTTGTAGCTTTCTTATAACACAGACACTACAATAGTAATGTTGACGGCATGCTACTAGTGAATTTGTGTGTAAAATAGACATGAAAACTCCACACTACAGACTGCACGTTTGCGCATTGACAACCCTGCTTTACAATCGCGCATGCGCGTTTTACGATTTTATGTGTAAAAAATAGTTTCGAGACGCTTATTAATAAGGTGAGGAGAACTATCCTCCTCAAAAATTTTATCCTTCTTTCGCCTTTTTTAGCTCCCGCAGCATCCCTAAATGGACAAAAATTTTCGAGATGACCTTTTTTGTGCCCTTTGCTATTTTCAAAATCTGGTCACCTTATTATTAACGACTAGAATTAGAGAATCTAGCAAATCCCAGCGCTTAATATTTTATTATTAAATTAAAATACATCCGCAATAATATTACACAGAAAAAAATAAGCTCTTCTCGGCCAACTTACGATCTATTTTTAATCCTAAAGTCAGACCGACACTACCTATTCGATACGTAGTTGACAAATTAATTTCATGGGAGTCCGGAAAAGTCACAGATTTTCGCCGATCGATCGCGCGTATTGCGCAATACGTGATTTTCCGCCGCTGCCATGCGTTCGTTCCGTTACCGTTCCATCGTAAACTTTCGATGAAAAATGTTGGAACGTCGCGACAGCGCAGTAAAATACGATGCGTGTAAAGTATCAATTACGGCTCCCACTCCCGATGCTTCTTGGCAATTGTTTTGTCGATCTATTTATGACATCACCCGGCCTTCCGTTCCACGGCGATTCGCAATAGGCCGAAAGCCGTCCGGCGACACATAAATTTACCGTAAAACCGATTCACCATGAAGCACCGAGCTTAAATCGCACACTCAGATATGCTCCCAGTTCACTTTCAATCCAAACCGCTCTATCCCAAAAAGACCAAAGCCCAGGAATGGATATCGAGTCTAATCGGCGTGGCTTTCGCAGCTTTCATACCTCCGTTGCACATTTTCTGCTTGTGGTTTTTCTGGCAAGACTATGCGCGTTGGGTCGATAAAGGGTCGTGCACGTGTTCCTGCTGGGACACTGTTTTCAAAGGTAAATTCGACGTTCAAACTGTAGCAGTTATAACATGACACACACACGAATCTATTATGGAATCATTGGAATCTAAAATACACTTCTTCAAGCCATAACATACCACAAACATCCCTCTAACTTATTATTGTTGCTATCAATAGTGATTTATGTCTCACTTTATACTTTGTTCCAACGTATTATCTCATTATCAATGAAGTATGCTATTCAACTACACAAACATTTTGTTTAAAAGTCTGCAATATTAAATACTTTTAAACACATCTCAATAACAAAACATAAACATCAATATAAATATGACTGAAAGTAATGAACCATAAGGTTCACTACTACTTTTCATTTTAAAATTACCATTTTCTACCTATTGACTGAATTCAATCGAGTCGCTGATATTAATAGTACTATATGTTACAAAACATAACTGAGAAAATGCAGGTTGAAGTCTAAATGTTTCAATTAATACCTATTGTGAAATACATATTTTTAAAATACTTTCATTGTTCATTGTTTCCAATTTATTATCAACGAATGCTATTCAATAATACATACATATTGCTTGAAGGCTGAAACGGTAAGTACTTTTAAACACTTTTCCAAAACAAACTATAAACATCAATCTAAATACAACTTTTAAAAGTACTAAGCTATTGGATCTATTGCCTACAAAATGTATTTTTTCATGACTAAATAGCGATATATGTTCATAATTACAAAACATAACTGAGAAAAATGTCTGGTTGCAATTAGAGACTCAGTCTGAATATATTCAACATTTTTTAACTAGTCCAACTATTCACAAAGTATTCGTTCGTATTTGTAAAGGAATATTTTAATATATTTATTTTTCAATCAATCTACGGCACAATTGTGTCCCTTTCGTTATAAGCTAATTGACGGAAAACAAAACAACGAGAATAAACATGTTATAATTGCCTAAATTATAGAAATTACTCATACTTCCTAATTACTATTGTGCAGCTGTGGACTTTCTCAATGGATGGTATTGATTTTTTATCTCTTTTAAATCAATACGAGCAATGTTTAATTTTAAGTTTGTGTGAAGTAATTGTTTATGTTATTATTTTTGGGATTAGGCTTAGCTTAGGCACAGATTAGGTTTACTTAGATGTTTATAATTTTATGGATAACCAGTGACATCTATTGATTGTAAGCTATAATAATAGTTTATAATTACTTAAATATATGTCACTGATTTACAGACTTTGATTTCAGTCTGGCCTCTCGTTAATTACTTAGTAGTTGTTAATTGTGTTTACCCAGTTGTAACGCCCGTCATGTTACAATGAAAGATTTAAAATCAATATCTAAGCCACGATTGAAAAGGTAAATGAAAAGATATACTATTAATATAAGCACTTTATTTTTAAACTATGTTGTAGAATTTAGGACGTTCTATTTTAATGTTTTTACCGTCTTTGTCTGTTTTTTAGGCTTTTTCTCCTTAGTATACAGGTTTTTATTTCAAATTAAATTATTTTACAAGTCAAATTTAACCTTTTCAACTTTAAATTAAACAATTGTACATAGTCAAATTAAAATAATTTCATATACATATATTTGTTATAATTTTCCGAAGTAACCGTGGCAACAGACTTGTTTATAACGTTCACAAAATTTAATCGATTTAATGAATCCGTCAGCAAATTCCTAGCAGAAAATTTAATTTTTGAAAAGACTTCTTCAATTGGATTTATCATTGGCAAATACGGTAGTAGAAAAATTAGAGTATGATTTGTGTGTTCAACAAGCTCACGCACTTCCTGAGTATGATGAATGCTTGCGTTGTCAAAAACTGCTTTTTTCTGCAATAATCTGCTACCAGGTCTTCGCACTGACAACATCTTATGTACACTTTAATTTGGAGTGTGAAACATTTCATCCAACATCCAATTGCTTAATTAATTTTTTAAAAGGTTTAATTTGAATTGTAAAAGATCTAATTTGATATGAAAAAATGTACAACTAGTTACACTAAATAGTCAAATAGATTATTTAGAAAGTTTTGTTTTTATTAATTTTAAAAGTGAATTAGTTCAACTTTTATCGTCATTATGGCTTTAAAGTAACAGTTTATTCACAGAAAATTTAGCTCCGATGGCAATTCAGTGGCTTTTTAGAACTCAAGAAAATATTGCATAAATTATCTTTCCATCCAAGATGGATTTTTTTATGTAAACATATTAAATTGCCATATTTTAGATGTAATTTTATTATCTTTTTTATTGTCTGTTTTCATATATGTATGACCCAGCTCTAGAAATATGAGCTTAATAATTTTCAATATTTATTCTTCATATTTCAGTTAACATAAAATGGAGTAATTTTGTGGATAAATATGTTTCAATTCACTCGGTAAGAATTGGAACATATGTTTTCTTCGGATGTTTCTGGGAAAAGAGCTAGTAGGTATATTAACAAACTATTGAAACCAAATTGCTTGTTAATGAATTGACTTTTAATGTATTTTACGCGTCGGTTGTCGAGTTTTTATTGTAAAATGACTTGAATTAAATGACTCTTTTTTTACAGCAATAAAATAAATTTAGATTGAGCATATTCTAAACAAAGTTATTAATATGTAAAATATAATTGTTTAGTTTCACTCCCACATTGAATCCAGATGTTAGTAAGACTTTTGCACAGAAAACGTATTAAAATACTAATGTTTATAAATCAGTGATTATATTACATTTATATATAGTTACATTCCAACATACCACAGTTTAAAATTCATTCATGAAACGAAATTAAACGGACGTTTTATTTTATTTATGCTGAGACTTTCGGTGCAAAGCGATCATAAAATTTTATATGCAACATGTGATTTGGAACGGTTCCAATGCAATTTTTTCGCAGGGACTTACGAGTCTGGAATCGCTTCATACAAACACTTTTACTTCAACGCCACCAAGAACACGTTCAAGATATGGCTGATGGTGATCGCATTCTTGTTCACGTCGTACGAATGCATCAGATGGCTCGTCTCCCTGTGGCTGTCTTCGCGGCTACGCTATTCCATGGCACTGCTGTTCGTCACGTCTATCTTCTCGCACTACTATTCTTGGTGGATCTACATAAATTACTACAACGACGACTTCTACTCGCAGTGGAACTATCAACTATTTTTTACAGTAATACTATATTATCGCCCATTATATTCGATAGATCTTGAAACACTTTTGTTTAACAGTTAACAGAGCTGGTGTCCACCTGCATGGTGTTGTGGCTGGCGACCCGTGAACGAACAGTGACAATAGTTCCAGCCGCCTTGATCATCGGCATAGCGATATTACACGTCATAGCAGCGTCGCGAGATCAATTCGTGATGAACGTCATTCACGGAGAAGGACACAAACATCAGGTTGTTAAAATGTATATTTTTCTCCGTGTTTATAGTCGATTTAATGTGTTTTATGTCGCTTTAAAGGTTATCCGAGACATTGGTTTTATGATACCGGATCTGTTGCAAGTCGTAGTGCCTTTGTTTAGCATCAGACGTAGATCTTTCACTTGCTGACGTTTATGGCATAGTTTATACAATGTTATATTAGCGAAGTAGTGATATATAATTTGTTTACAAATTATATATAAAAAAAGTCATTGAGTTTCAAAATAGATAAACCGTCATTATAGCAGGCTTTTAAACGATCGACTGTTGCTATAATGGTAGTAAATTACAGTTTTTGTGGGTTTTGAAACTCAACAACTCAAATGTCAATCAGTGTCAATTTTACATACATATTTTTAATTTTTAGATGTTTTTCACGAAAACCAATCCTAAAAAATCATGACTATAAATGTATACGACTCTGTAACAATATACATACAACGATAGTTACTTAGTGGTTAGCGTGAAAAACACCACAATAGACAATTTTAGTAGATGTTTATAATATTAAGGGACCGGAAAGTAATGCGTTATTTTTGTAAGTGTTACTTAAAACAAACAGTATTGAGACTTGAATTACACCGTTCAACAATTTTGCACATTTTTGCTACAAATATCAAGGTCTATATTGAGTCAGTAATAAATTAAGAGTTGGTTTTTTTATATTGTATGTTATGTCTTAAAATTAAATGGTTAGTTTTATTTTGGCCAAATGTTATTTAAACAGCGAACGATATGGATCCATAAAAATATAATATAAAATATTATTTTATAAAAATAATATATAATTCTACCAATATGTAATAAAACAAAATAATTAGTTTTACTGTTTATCAGTAAGATACTGACCATTTATAATTATTAACTGACCATAAATTAATTGTATTACAGATTATTTAATTCATTACTAAATTTAAAAAGGCCTTAGTTTATATTAAATAGTCATGTTTCAAATTAAGTGGTCAGTTATATTTTAAAAGAAAATTGGTATTATAACATAAACTAATAAAATGTGTATATAGAATAACTAAGCAAAAATTCAATATGAATATTGTAATGAAAACATAAAATAATTTAAGCTATAGTGTTTTCGTTAAGACGGGAGTTTATTGATCATTCATTATTACTAACTGACAACATATTAATATAATACTTAAAATTTACTGTAGGTATTGTTAAAATAAGTGACTTTTTAAATTGTTATTAAATATAATTGATAGTAAATGGTCGGATTTTAAATTAAGTGGTCAGATATATTTTAAAAGCTGGTTAGTATTTTAATATAAAATAGTAAAATGTGTTTATAGACAATATGTATTATAGAGTGACTACGTAAAAATTAAAATATGAAATATTTTTATTGAAAAATCACATATCGAAAGTGTGATGAAGAAATAAAATAAATTAATTTAAGTTTTGGTTAAAACGGAAGCTTCACTGACCGTTTATTATTACTAACTGATCATATATAATTATTATTACTTAAAAATTCATCTTGTTAAAATAAGTGACTGTTTAAATTGTTGGCCTTAATTTATATTAAATAATCGGATTTTGAATTAAGTGGCCAGTTATATTTTAAAAGATGGTTGGTTTTTTAATATTAAATAGTAAAATGTGTCTAAAGACACTATGTATTTTAGTATAGCTTCGTAAAAATTAAAATTTTAAATATTTATATTAAAAAATAAATTAATTCAAGTTTTGATGTTTTGGTCAAAACGGGAGCTTTGCTTACCATATATTTACTAACTGACCATAATATAATATTACATAAAAAATAATATTACATAATATTACATAAAAAATACTGTTCGTGTTGTTTTTAATTTGATTTATTATTAAATATAAAAGGCCTTAATTTAAATTAAATGGTCAGGTTTTAAATTAATTTTAATTCAGTAAGATGACCGTTTTATTTAAAATCGATTTTGTAATGTTATAAAACTGACCATTTAATGAATCATATCAATCTAAATAAAAATTGTTAATAATCATTCAAATGTATTTAAACATCATTTTTTAATATTTTGTCAGACAGTTTTATAATAAATCATTAATTTTAACTGAAGCAGTCAGTAATATTATTAATATAGTAACTTTATTATGGAGTCTTGATAAATGGTAAAGTTTCGATTGCCGCTAATGACACATTTCCGCTGATTTTAACATAGACTTCAATGACAAAAACCAAACGGCAAGATAAATTACAATTAACCATGTAGTAATTATTTTTCATTACAATTATACCGAACCTCATAAAATTATTTGAAGGATTATATGTAATTTGAATAAACAAGTATTTTACAGTCTTTATAATGTCGATCAACATATATTAAAATATTATTGCTGTTTAATTAAAAAAAATTTTTGATCATCTATTGACTGACAATTTATTAAAACTAGTGACTCGATGATAAATACAGACCTTTTCATCCATTGAATTATCTTATATTTGTGGCAAAAATATTGTTGTACAGTGTTATTTAAATCATATTTTATGTTCTTCCTAACATGAATAGTTTTAGTAAATGATATTAAAATCACAATAATAAATTAGAATTAGAAAATTTTAGCGATGTTTTTAAATATATATATGTATATAGTATGATACATATCTATGTTTTTGTATGAAGTAATTTTACAGTTTTTATTATACAAGTATTATATTATATAAATAATAATAATAATAAATATTTATTTGTGATACTTCTGAATCCTCCGTGAGGATCACTTTTTATATATATATGTATGTATATGAAACAGGATAAACGGAATATAATAACAACGGTTAAATAAATAAATAAAACGATTTTTTTTTGTATATGTATATATATTTTTCTTTTTAGTAGTGGAAAATAATTTCCTTTCTAAAGTGAAAAGGCAACATGGTTTAAATATATATAAGAATAATAGAAAACATTTAGTGGTTCTATCAATACTGAATTGCATAGTCCTATGGTTTATTTACAACTATCATTGTAAGGGAAGCACCCACGTTCGTTATGAGAGTATAATAAAAAGAAAATGATACAAACACCTCAGACTGGCAACACAACGTTAAAATGAGAAAGTAATTTGAATGGCACTAAACATAAATTTTATAATAAGACAATGTTAATACCGATATCTTACTATATTGGAAAAAAATACAACATGGAATGCCTTTATAAATAAATTAAAGAAGATAAATTATATTTTTACAAAAAAAAATGCGTAAGAGCTACGAATATATAACCCTCGTAATAATGAAAACACCAACAATGGCTCAAACCCCAGTACTATATTTATAGTAATAATATTAAAATAGTAACATTAAATTCCATAAAACGAATATGCAATCAAATATTCAATAATATAAACTTTCAATAACATAAACAAACGGTTTTAATATTATAAAAAAATAACCGACGTCATTTAACAGATCAGATATTAAAATTTAAAAAAAGCCACGTTTACATTTATATAGTTAAAATATATTTATGTATAAAATACGATAAAAAGGCATATGAAAAAAGCTATTCAGACGTTTATTTTATATATCACACGAATCGGAATTTTTTTAAAAAGCTATCGCTTTAATCAAAGGCCACGACTTTTTAATTTATTTTGATAAGATTTGACATCTGAAGGATAAATAAAATACTGAAACATTATTACGACACAAAAGTTATAATATAATACTTGAAACCTAATAAAAAAAACTTCTTCTGGCCATCTTTCCACACTTCCCCGCTTTAAAAAAAAAGTGTCACAAAATTTTCATATAACAACGTGAATAAACATAAAAATATTAAATAATCAATGTATATATTATAAAGTCTAAATTAAGTAGTATTGCTAAAAGGCATCAGGCAAATAACTCTGAAAAAATATTTATTCTTTTACGCACACGTCCATTTTTATTTACCATCAATTCAACCCACGGGGTTATATATGTATATATATATATATATAAAAGCCTATGTGTATATATATATTATATGTACATATATATGTATATAATAGGCGATTTTAGAAATAGGCGGATTAATTTGTAATATAGTACTCGTATTACGATACATTTTTACAAAAAATATACCGTCTTGTGTATATATTTAAATATATATATATATAAAAAATAAAATAAAAAAATAATCATTTCGATCTTAAGACGTGAATTTTTTAAGCACATATAGTGAACGTTCTACATTATAAAAAAAATCACCCCGTTGACACTATACATCAGTCTCCTTGATATACATTTTCATATTATTAAAATTACTCACTAGTCAGATTCAAGATCGACCTATAATATAAAATAGTCGACTCGTTCGTTAGCGACTGTCTTCTCGATTTGATCGGTCTTCACTCCCGAATCTGAATATAACTTACTAATTTACTTTATTTTTAACTGAAAAATATCTGTGTGTGTAAAAATCGAAAATGGAGCAATTTGCGATGAGCACCTTGATTGAAACACCAATGGAACGACGGGGCAGGGGGGGGCCGGCCTGCGCTCGGTGCGTGGGAATGTCGGGGGCGAGCGCCCTACATGTTCTCGAACTGGTCCACTCGTCGCTTCGTGTTGCCCTTGCGGATCTCTCTGAGCGTCTTGTATTTGTCGCGTCCCTGGCGCACGTTCTCCCTGTGGATTTTGTCCATGGCCGTTTCTTTAGTCTCGTCGCGGGACTGCGCCAAGTCTTGCTTCAATGCCTGAAACGCACGATATTCACAACTGGTTAATATAAAATATAAAAAGGATTAAAACTACAAATAATCTATTGAGAGAAGTTAAACTACATGTCATAAATTTGCTTCGTTAACCTCCAGTTTCTGTCTTGAGTTGTCAATGTACTGGATATTAATTAAAAAATAAATAAAATAATAAATAATGGATATTGATTAAAATATAATAAAAAAAATAATATAATAATAAAAAATTGATTAAATAATAATAATAATAATAATAATAGAAATAGATACATCGTTTGAGATTCCTAAATTTTCATATCATCCAGAAAGGCAAGGAATTAAAATACCTATGGAATTTTCTTCTGGTTATTGGAAGTCAGAATTATAAATAGTTTTATTGTATATGAAAATAAAACACAAAAAATTTAGAAAGCAGTTAATTTTGAATTAATTGGAGATGCAACAGACGGTCGACAATCCAGAAAAAGAGGAAGGCCCAGTTCCTTGGATAAGAAAGAAAGGCTTGATGGGAAGCCACAGTTCATAGCGATGCTGGAAAGTTCTTCAAAGGATTGTGCTGTTTGTAGCAACAGAAAATTTCCCTCCATCCAGAAGTGTGGTACAAAAAATATCATAAGGAAGCAAAATATAAATAATGGGGACAATTATAAGTTTTATACTTATTTGAATAAATTTGAGCACCTACAAATGTTTTGATTATCTACCAATTTAATTATTATTAGACTAATAACACAAATAGACAAAATTGAATGCAGAGTTAAAAAAATACTTTCCCCCCCTACCATCTCTAGAAAAAGCTGAAATGGCATCCCTGATTTTAAACCAGAAATTCTCGAGTTATCCCTCAAAGTAATAATATTTTTTTAAATACAATATTATTTCAGTGAAATCATATCGGAATACATTTTCACCAGTAAAAATATATTTTATTTGACAGATGCTAGTAAAATTATATGATTTCATATTTTCTATAAGTAGTAATATATACATTTATGTACATACTTATCATTATTTCATTACATTACATTACATGAATGTGTATTTTTCAGTGAAGTTATATTATCATAAGTGAATTCTAAATACATTATCACCAGTAGATATATATTTCTAACGAAAATATAATTTAACTGATAGGCACTAGTGAAATTATATGCTGCTTTAAAATGTCTACGAAATTCAATTTGACAGTTGCGAAAGGTCCATTTGCTGTTCAAACCCAAACCTAACCTAAAATTTACCCCAACAAAAAAACAAACCCAAAACTAACCTAACAAAAACTTTCATTAAGTATTAAATACAAACTAAGCCAATTCAACTCTCAGGAAAAAATAAGCAGAAGAACTATAGACAGACGTTACATCTTGAATATTATTATCAAAGGGTTTTCAAACCGAAGTTTGGTCAATAGGAGGGCACAAAAACAATTATCACTCCTCAGAAGATAAAAATTCACGGCAAAAGCAATAAATTTTATTGCTTTTGACGTGGATTTTTGACTTCTGAGAAGCGATAATTGTTTTTTGCGCTCTTACCACTACCTGATGTTACAGAAATAAAAAAAATCAAATCAAAATCTTAAAAAGTCTCAACACTTAATGCGCCAGATTTCGATTAATACGCTTAAAAAAATAGTAATCCGAGCTTCTGCAAAAACCTTCCTAGCCCCATTTTTGTTTCTACAAAACATTCCAAATACAGTATAAAAACTATGAAAATATTATTTAAAACCATAAAATATTTGGACATTTGGTTTCATTCTCTTTAATAAATTTAACTTTCATACTCTTGACTTCTTTTAATAAAAAATATACCTTAAGTTGGTCGTGTAAGCGTTCATTGCGTTCTGCTAATGTGCGACGATCTTCGACCGGATCGACGATGTTATCGCCGGCTCCCATGAGGTCGTTTCCGCCTCCGTTAGCCAATTCCTCTTCACCGGATCCGTCGTCTTCGTTTTCGTCGGCGTCTTCTCTAACATGATGATGATTTGGAGTCGTTGTTGCGGCTAATAATGCAGCAGCTACTTCATCCTAAAAATCACAAGAGCGTTAACATCGACTCTCACATTCTATAGATTTTTTTAAATACCTTATTGCGACGAGCCTCTTCAACTTCGTCTTGAAGGCGTCTAGTCTCATTATCTTTGTCCTCTACCTCTTGCTGTATACGCAACACTTCCTGTTGTTTGGCTATGATTTCATCTTCTAATTTCATTCTTTCAGCCGCTTCCATATTCTACAACACGTAATGCATACACGTTTTAATAGTGGCAATTTGAAATAATTGATCCGAGCCGGTTGTTATGTACGATACCTTTGTCTCTTCGAGACGGGTCATCATTGCTTGCAGTTCGTTCTGGCGGGCTTCTAATTCTTCTTTGGCTGCTTGTAATTGCCTTAATTGATCTTCTAGCCTTCTGATCATGTCTTGAGCTTCTACCAAATTAGCCTATAATAATAAAACAATAATTTTTATATAGATTCAGCTTCAACTGATCAATAAAATAAACAATACACTATACCTGTTTCTGTTCCATTTCTTCTTGAAGATTCTTCAAACGATCTTCGTATTCTTGCTGTTTGCGTTCCGCCCTCTCTCTCGCGGCTATTTCCAATTGAAGCTTCTCTCTATTCAAGAACAAAGAACATTAATAAAACCATAAGAATGTAATTATATTTTTTAAGTATCGATATACCTCTGTTGTTGTTTGGCCAACTTTTCGTCGCGAGCCTGAGCCTTCATTTGTTGAACGTCGATGGTGTCTGGTTTACGGCGGCGCATATACAACTCGTGGTTGCCCATGCACAAGGCCAAAATTCTCTTATTGATCCTAACTCTAGGCGCGAAGAAGACGAAATCGGGCGACTTTTTATCGATGGGTTTGATGATGAACTTGCGCTCGCTGAATGAAATGTTGCGGATTTCAGACCATGGGAAACCTATTTTTGGCGTCAATCTATAAAGACGGTTCAGGTTATTTACGATCTTTTTCATACTCGAAGCGAGTGGATAGTGTTACTAACTTGTCCTCCTTTCCGTAAATGTTGAGACCGAGAGCGTCGACGCCCAGCCACAGTTCCGTTCCTTTTTTGTTGCGGATTTCAAAGTAGTTGACGCCGTACATTTCTAAGTCTTGAGCGATTTTGAGATACTCCATCATGGCGTCTTCTCTGAGCATGGCGCGGTGTTCGTGCCACCAAGTGGTGATGGACTGTTCCCATTCGTCTTTCGACATCTTGTGTTGGTCCATAACCCTAGGTTTATAACGAGTTACTTTAAATTAAGATTACGGGCTTATAAGCGTTTGAAATAAACAAACACTACCTCTGAGGAAGGAGACGATCGTTGGAGAGGAATCCGGCATTATGTAGTCCTTTGTGGAAGTCTCCATGGCGAGCTTGTACAGCGTAAGAAGCGAGCAATACTGACGTTTCTGGCGGGCAATATATTTCATCGGATAAAATTGCGTTTTTGACCTAAAAATATAAATAAAAATTAGATTCAATCTAATTTAAAAAAACATCTATAAAAAAATATTAACCTGAAGATAGAACAAACGGAGTGTAATATCTTGGATGAGTTCTTCGGCCACGTCCTCCGGATAAAATTTAGCTCTGAATCTGAACTGAAGTGGATTTTCTTTTTTAACGTCTTGATTCATAACCTATGAATAAAAATCATCATTAGATAAAATATTATTTTACATTTTATACGACTACAATATAATCCATGTGTTTGTTATAATATATTATATATCTTACCCAACTAGAGAATGGCATTGACCCTGTCTTTGGGTATTCCATATTCGATCGCCAAATAGCAAGCATAAATTTAAAGAAAACCGTTCATTAGAAGGAGATACGTATTTTAAAACGGGCAAATAATACCATATCGATATCGACGGGATCTAATAAATAAAGGTTTCTAGCCTAATTGCAAATTACTTTGGAACAACAGCAGCAACTCGAAGATATAAACGATCGTTTTACCAGATCATCGCTTTTGTCATACTCTTCTTCTTCTCTCTCCAGACTGTCCGAAGACTTCCAACGCCTCCAAGTCTTCCCGACATATTTAATTCCCTTCTCTAACGCGTTGTCAGGCTTTCGATGAAAAATAAAAACACCGAGGGTGTTAGTTAGATTCAACTATCAACATCATTGAACAACTATTAACATAATGTAACACAACAGCGTGAGAATCACAAGCAGAAGTGTATTATTAATGTGTGTGCGTTTCATGATTTGCGCAAAGAGAAAACATCACTCGGTTATATCAGAAAAACATTGAAAGTAGACAGATTTCTCTCGAGACACAGTTTAATGACACATGGGAATCTCGCCTTGATAGATCCATTTAATATACCATAACGGAGCAGAGGTTTGCGCTTGAACTTTGGCTACAGCTATCACTTTCATTCATAGCTCTTAAAATCAGTAATAATAAATCAATACACCAAATTTCACTTATTTACAGAACTGCAATATAATTTTCAGATATGTATTTAAAAAATCAGATTTAAATACATTCTAAATCATTATGGCTTTTTATAAAATTATTTTTTAAATTTTATTTTATGTGTATTTATTTTATTAGGATATACCTACTATATATAATATATATTTTTTTAACTTAATATGTAAATAATGTGTTAATTTTTTAATATACATATACAGATATTTTTTTATAAAAAGAATAAATAACATTACATAAGTTTTCTTCTAAATATATAAGGCCAATTTTTATTATTATTATAAATTAGAAGAAAACAATTACATAAGTTTTCTTCTAAATTTATAAGGCCAATTTTTTTAATTGTCAGCAAAATTTAATTGCGTTGATTATAAAATTACTATGTTAAATCATGATTTTTTTTAAAAAGTTAAATTTTTTACTTATAACTCTGTTTTAAATAAATTTATTTATAAAAATACGACTTTTATGACTTTTTCAAAGCATATTTTAAAAATATGATAGCTATCCTTACCGATATTACTACGGACTTCTGATATGAGTGTTGTTAAAAGTATATTCAAACCGAATTTTGATCAATAGGAGGGCACAATAAACAATTATCACTTCTCAGAAGTCAAAAATTCACGTCAAAAGCAATAAAATCGTGTCGGCGCCGTCGCAGTGGGAACGCTCGGTAACGAGCGTTCCCGCTGCGACGGCGGCGGCACGATTTTATTGCTTTTGACGTGGATTTTTGACTTCTGAGAAGGGATAATTGTTTTTTGCGCTCTTCTATTGGTCAAAAATCGGTTTATATGTTCCTCATTTAATTTATAATATTATTATAAGAGTCGTAGTATGAACATTAATCAACCAAGCGTACCCACTATGAATGCGAAAATTGATTTTGACGTTTATTTTTGACTTCTGAGAAGTGAAGCGCTTGGTCAAAATTCAGTTTAGATATGCCTCAATCGATTAAGTCGTAATATTTTTAACACTCTGCACTCCAAAAATATTTTTCAAGTTTATCAGCAGAGCAATTTTCAGTGAATTTGGCAATAATTATGTTATGCTTTAAGTTATGATGACTCCGCAATGTGTATATTAAACATTTATATTAAAAATTAATTTTTAAAATTAAGTCTGATACTTTTTTAAAACAATACTTTGATATTTTTTCACAGATGTTGCAATAATACGTCGTTTTTTATTTTCCTTAGTATCAAATTTTAATTGTGATCTGTTAAAATATATATATTCTAAATAAAATACCCAGAATATTTAAAAAAAATGCTTTCGACGTAGATTTTTTACTTCTGAGAAGAATACTTGTTTTTTGCGCTCTCCTATTGGTCAAAATTCGGTTTATATGTTCCTTATTTAATTTGTAATATTATTATAAGTATCGTAGTATGAACATTAAATAACCAAGCATACCCACTATGACGGCGAAAATTTCTTTTGACGTGGATTTTTGACTTCTGAGAAGTTATAATTGTTTTTTGCGCTCTTAGTTGAAATTCGGTTTAGATATGTTTTAATCGATTCTTATTTACTGTAAGTCGTAATTTTGTTTACCCTTTGCACTTCAAAGATATTTTCAAAAAATTTTCAACAACTCAGCCATTTTCAGTGAAGTTATGTTATGATATAAATTACGATGACTCTTCAATATGTATATTAAACATTTATTGGATAAATATTTTTTTAAATTAAATACATATACTTTTTTAAAACAATGCCTTGATAGTTTTTCACAGGTGCTGTAATAATTTATCGTTTCTTATATTCCTTTGCCTCAAATTATAATTATGATCTGTTAAACTATATATATATGCTAAATAAAATACCAAGAATATTAAAAAAAAATGCTTTTGACGTGAATTTTTGACTTCTGCGAAAGGATTAATTTTTTGCGCTCTCTCATTTGGTCAAAATTCGGTTTAGATATGCTTCATTCGATTTTCACTTAAAACTCCGAATGTGTACTTTGAATAATCAAATATAAAAATATGATTTTTGAATGAAAATAAAAGATAAAATAGATTATATGGGAAATATTAATATAATTAAATGAGGTCCTGAAGCTCCGCTCTAACAAATAAAAATCTGCCAACAATGCCTCTGTAGAATCATAAAACTTGCAGATTTTATAGGCATTACAAACCCATAGTCATTTTGTAAAACAACGATGACTTATTGTTTGCTTATGTTCATTACAATCGCCTAAGAATTTAGCATGATAATCTTTTAACGATCTTGTGCAGATAAAGAACACGTCATCGTATCACCACAGCCAAGAAAACATCTCGTTGCGCAACTCTTATCTCTTTGATGGACAGTCAAATTCAAGAAACTTTCAAAAAACCACCGATCTCTTACATCACGCCACATGATGCGATAAAAACGCTTTTCAAGCGTTAAATGACGAAATCCCTGAAAAAACTGCCATGGCGTCACGCAAACGTCGAACTTGACCCCAATGTTGGTTAATCGAACCTTGACCTCGTCAATCGGGGCTGGGGATCTTCTCGGTTTTACCTTTTTGTATAGCTTTATCCATGTGAGGTCTCCCTTGGAGTCGGTGTACTGGAGGCCGAAGAACCACACCTCCCGAAGGCCGATGGTCTTGACGACCTGGTCGAAGAGCTGCTTGCCAGTGGTCGTCTGCTGGATGGCGAACTCCAGCTCCGCATCCATCGTCGTCACGCGGACGTTCATCTGAAAAATACATCAAACTGTGAATCCAAGAAAAAGCGACAGATATTGCGACAAGGTCGCAGCGATCGACATGACGCTCACGTACGCTGTCATTGTATCATAGCGCCGGTCGAGATGTGAAAAGGTAAGATAAATAATACGAGAACAACGGACAGACTCACGGGTTTCTTTTGGAAAATGGACAGCATCTCGGTTGTTGTTGGTCTACTGTCTATTTATTTTTTGCGCATGCAATGTCACATCGTCTTGCACTGGGGAGCGAGAGACGTTGGCCAGAGAGCAAAAACACTGACTGTAAAAAGTGGTACCGGTTGGCAAAAAAGCGAGACGTGTGTGAGTTACCAAAATACATCTTTGCCAAACTCGGGTGTTGGCTCAGCGATTTTCAAACTGTTTAAATATGTTTTTAACATTTATAACGAGGGTCCGAAAAACTTTTAGAAGTAATAATAATTTATTAAAAGAATAATTTCTAACTGGATGTCTTTGCAGACTGATTCACTGTAGAGGTGAGCTTGCTGACTAACGTTTAATTTTCGTATCTTTATTGTCATTAGAGTTTTCTAATAACATGAGTGAAAAGTCTTTATGATTCTAGGCGTTGCTATATAACACTTTAGTCCATAATAATCTGTAAATGGAATCCTAAACCCTTTTGAGGAGTATCGCCGTACATGTACGGCGGTCGATCTTTAGGTTTTGAGGTACCCCAAGTAGTAATATATTTACATTTACAATTATATAATATTTTTTTGAATTTAAATTAATGTAAATAATTTATATAGAAAGTAATATAAATAAATTAAAGAGTAAGAAATAAATAATCATAAAAAAAATATATTAATTTTATAAAAACGATTGAAAGCCTCTGTATTAATATAAAAATATCCACAAAAGCCGAATTATATAGAATAAAAAAAAACATTATTTAATAATAGAAAAGTATTAAAATAAAATATTAAAACATACTAATACAAAAAAACAAATATAAATAGTATAAATTAAATCACTACTCAAAGGGTTAATTAACACATTACGGTCCGGTAAATGTTTTGATAAAACGTGACTTTTTTCAAGCTACCAAAATAATTACAAATGTATTTATATAGTTTAAATCTTTATCAAATTTAAATAGCATTATTTTTAGCACTCGGAAACACCACGCGAAAACGTGTGAATGGCCCCTAATGTGTTAAGAACTCCTGTGAGACCAAATGATTTAAAAAATTGGGTTATGAAGATTAAAAATATCTTTGGATTATAATTCACTGTGTTCTTGTACATTGCCAAGAATTTCATAAAAATACTGTGATGCTGGCAACTATTATTTTTTTCTGGAGAATTTCCAACTTTGGGTTCTAAAACACCCTGTTTTGGTGAGGACATCTGCACCTGGCAACTCGCACATGGCGGTAGACATCCAGCTTCTTAATACGCTGTCATTTTACGTTGATATGATCAGGTCCGATTTAATGTTTCATATATATGTTATTTTAGTTAGCGATCATTCTTCTAGTTGCGTTTAGTTTTAAGAATGGTCGAAAACAAAAATAATCTGATGAACAAAAAAAATAAAAAACATAAAACTGTGACGCATTGGGGTAACCTGTTACAACATAAAGTTCTATGTGAAAAGTAACACTAAAGAAACTCTTACTGTTGATATTAATTTTAAAATATACATCAGTAAAAATATATTTTCTAAATCTAAAAACTAAAAAGGACTGTTTTTGAACATATTTTTTTGTAATTTGTTTATTTTTATTATTTTATTTACTACCTTTTTTAATTA
The DNA here is from genome assembly GCF_051122295.1 of Plectrocnemia conspersa. NCBI lineage: Eukaryota > Metazoa > Arthropoda > Insecta > Trichoptera > Polycentropodidae > Plectrocnemia > Plectrocnemia conspersa. The sequence goes on along the minus strand of NW_028277176.1, from coordinate 1,251,397 downwards.
TCAGTCATTAAATTTTTCAACTTGCTTTTTATAATATTATTTTTTAACGTTTTTATATTTTTATACTTTTGCTCCCTTTCGGTATGACGATAAATTACCAATTTTAATGGGTATGACGACTTATTCCGTAATCATGTTAATTGAAGACCTTATATAAAAAAGTACTAATGTTCACTTTTTCCGAAATTTATTTTGCTGGGCAATTCGATATTTATATAAGCTGAATTATGGCAAAAAATCGTAAAACCACCATTGTCACAAAAAAGGGCAAAAATCACTTTTGGAAAAAACAGTAATATACAAGCATTTTGTATGAAGAACTTTCAATGTTCTGAACATTTTTAACTAAACAATGCATGTATAATATAAATTAAAAATGTTAAAATAATTAATAAAATATTTTTTCCCATATTTCGTGTAAATTTAAATAATTTCATATACAAGTTTTATATTCCTTGTTTTTGTTAAATTACAGACATAAGAGTGGAATTACGAAGAAAATAAAATGTGATGATATATGTATGTATAGTTCTAGAAACTGTTAACCTATAACAACCTTTTTTTACAAAGGACGATTGAGTAGCTCATATTACAAAAACGCCGCAAAAGCACAAGAGCAAACGCATCACGTGCATATCATGTTTCTGTTACATAAACAAAATTTCGTTTTCTTAATTGTCGAGTCGATACTAATTTATTACATTACTAAAATAAATAGTATATCAAACATACGACACTTAAATATTTTTCTTCATTCAAAAAAATTATTACAAAATAAACTTATGGCTGCTTTGAAGTGCTTAATCAAATTAAAGATTCGATGTCTCTCACATGGAGCAAGAATCATTAATAATTAGCTGCATATATTTTAAATAAAATATGGACCTCAATTTAGACATTATAAACAATAGAAGACAATCTTGTGTCAATAAAATAAAAGGTGATGATATACATATGTATGTATAATTTAAGAAACATGTTTATAAATAGCATTGTAGCCTTGATATTGTAAGTTTGATAGCTAACGAAAGCGCTGACTTTGACACAATTAGTTTTGATGCGTGCCGTTTAATTGTTATATATGCATTTTAATATAAGAATATATTACTACGCATACGGAAGATTCTACGATGTAGCTCGTCTCTAAAAACTGTTTTAAATAACGATATAAATTTAATACATTAGATAAATTAACGATACTTTGAATCACCGAACATTCAACTTGGATGCACTTGAGCGGTTAAAGATCAACGCACTTTAATTGATCAAAAGTTAAAGTAACTAATTAAAAATTAACTACGTTCGAACAAACTGCGTTGCAATTAACATACTACACATTATCAGGGGACCTTCAAAATAGATAATTTCACAATATTTGTCCAAATCCGACCCTGGACGCGATGCATACGTAATATAATAATAATAAATGAGCGCATAAACCGCAATACGTCATAAGTTGTTATAAAGCAGCGATTTAATTGTTATCGAGATTATCAACACGGTTTTAACCCTTTGCACTCGGCATCGCGTGCTTTGCTATTTGACAATTAATACGAATAGAATCGTATGTTATTTTATATGGATTTAGCACTAATCGTATTTTTAGGGACGATATTGTAAAATAATTTAATCTGTCTGTAAGTTAACAATATATAGTAATTTATTTTTAAAAAAATGTGCCATCAATTCACATGTATTCTTAAGAGATGTTTGAATATGGCTTAATTAGTAAATACAGAGTTTTTAACTACACAATGTGTGATTTCATCGAGTGTTAGTCATTAACCTCATAGTAAACGAGAAGAGATGGAGATGGCGACCTTCGTAATTGAGGAAATCTACTGTAAGAATATGGTGAATGGCAACTCTATACAATTAGATAATCACTAAATTGGTGAAAACATTTGCCAGGTGTTGTATGGCACACTAACTGCACTCAAGTAACACATATTCTTGGAAACTCATAAAAGCGATGATTCACACATAAGCAAACAACTTTTTATGTAAATTGATCTAGAGCACGTGACAGATTTCCGTTTTGAGGGGAAAACTGTCTGACGACGGAAAAAATGGCATCGCTTCGATAATCTCCGAGATCGAAGAGTAACAACGCGAATAATTATTGCCTCGACTTTGTAATCTCACACACAAGGACAAGCTGCAGCATCGTATTATAAATAGCCGATCGTTTACAGCCACGACTGAGAGATATCGCATTGACGGAAAGTGAGAATAAGTGAGCGAACCGAGAGCAGAAATGTGTTATCTAAACTCTGTAAACGAACGGGTGGCCATTGTTGTCGGACGCATTGTCCTCTACGCGCTTTGAAATCGAACCAAGGCCGATGGAAATTTTACCAAATTCTGACTATGTGAAGTGCGTAGAATTTCGGATATGTATGCATTAAGGGCACTGCCGGTTTTGACTCCAAGGGCAAAACAACACGACCGTTTTTCAGAAAATAAGGAAAAGAAAATTATCTAAGGCCAAGAAAGAACCAAGAAAGTTTCCGGAAAACGAAGAAAACTAATATCCTCATATTCTAACTAGATCCGAAGTGGAAGAACACGTGCTTATAAGTTTTCTTTTGATTTCACTGATCTTACAGAATCAATATTTTACCATGAACGATGTATTTGTAATTTATTTTGAATGCTCCACTCGTGAAATTGTGAAATATGATTGACCATGAGAGAAGCTTAGGTTAATTCCTCTCAACATAAATTAATTACGCATTGTCATGAACCAAGATTAAAGCCACTTGAATCGTACATGTCAGAATTGTTGCCTCTCAATCACATATTGTGTTCAATGCCTCCACATTTTGGTAAATTAAAATTATAGGGCTGCAAACGAGTATTAGGTATGCTGTGATAATTCATTTAGATTTAGAGAATTATCCATTTCATATTTTTAATTCAATGATAGTCTTCGTAAACATCTTAAAAATAAGTTGTAGCAAAAAGCTAGTCAACATATATCAAAAAAAGTAGTGAGATTTTTACAAATGTGAACCCAATACAGAAAAGGTAAGATTAAGTATTGTTTAATCTTACATTGTAACCTAACCCTAATGCGTTAGAACGGGGTAAATTAATTTGTCTAAAAAATGAATATGAATAGACTGATAATTCAAAGTCCACGGGTTCGAATCCCGCAACAGACTCTATATTTATAAAATAATATTTATTCATAAAAAAAACTCATTATTCAAAACCGACTGCAGCTACAATTAATTGTAAGCTATGATCATAATTTATATTTAATAGAATAGATATCACAAAATTCGGTCTGGTTTCTTCATACATACATCTTCCGTAGTAACCTGAAAGGCGCAAGCCCAATGCGTTATAACGGGGTAAATCAGTACAAATTGCAAGAATTTCATTTCAATTTTCGAGGGAGGGGGGGGGGGGCAAACGTTATCCATTTTAAAAAAATATTTCTATTTCATTAAGATTCGTAGTATTTTATTAAATGAAATGCATTTTTCTGACTAAATTCAAGGGGATCCCAGTTTAGAATTCACGTCAAAATCAATATAATCGTGCCGTCGCCATTGCAGTGCAACCGCTCGGTTATCTAGCGTTCATATTAAGATTTTTTAACAATATTACGACTTACAGTGAGAATCAAATAAAGCAAATCTGATCCAAATTTCGACTAATAGAAGAGCGCAAATAACAATTATCCTTTCTCAGAAGTAAAAAATTCACATCAAAAGCAATAAAATCAGGCCGTCGCAGTGAAAACGCTTAGTTAAACACAAGTGAGAATCGAATAGTCACGCTAAACCAAATTTTGACCAATAGGAGAGGACAAAAAACAATTATCACTTCTCAGAAGTCAAAAATCCACATCAAAAGCAATAAAATCGTGCAGTCGCCTTGGTAATGGGTACGCTCGGTAATCAAGCGTTCATACTACGACTTTAATAATAATATTTCAAATTAAATGAGGAACTTATAAACCGAATTTTGCCCAATAGGAGAGCGCAAAAAACAATTATCCCTTCTCAGAAGTCAAAAATCCACGTCAAAAGCAATAAAATCGTGCCGCCGCCGTCGCAGCGGGAACGCTCGTTACCGAGCGTTCCCACTGCGACGGCGCCGACACGATTTTATTGCTTTTGACGTGAATTTTTGACTTCTGAGAAGTGATACTTGTTTTTGCGCTTTCCTATTGACCAAAATTCGATTTGAAAATACTTTGACCAATACTCTTATATTAGAAGTCCGTAGCAATATCAGTAAGAATAGTTATCATGTTTTTAAAATATAGTGTACTATCCAAGTGCAGACAAACTGCAGTAACATGCGAGATGCGACGTTTGTCTGTACTTATTTTGCTTATTTTTACTCGAGAGATGTTTGGCTTATTTTTTATTTTGGACTTGACCTAATATAATTAGAATTTTGGGTTTGAACAGCAAATGGACGTTTCGCAATTGTCAAATTGAATTTTAGACATTTAGCGCAACATATAATTTCACTACGCTAGTAGTAATTATATATTATTTATTTATAGCTTTTTTTACACTAAACAAATTTTAACTAAGCATACATATAATACATAATATAAACATAAACAGAAGGACTAGGGGGGAGGGGGCAAATATTGGCCAGTTAGTGATAACTTTTTTTTTAATATTTTGGTTTCATTAAGATTTATAGTAGATCATTAAATGACATACATTTTTCTGGCCACCTGCCCCCCTCACAAATTATATCCCTGTACTTACAATAAGTGTTAACCACCAGTGTGAAAGTCTGGGAATCGGTGACACCTATATCATATGATTTTTATAAGCGCATATTTAGATAAAAGCGCATTTTTATAAGTCTGCTGCGGATCCCGAGCCCGTGGCCTTTGAGTTGTTAGTCTATGCCTTATATATTACGCTATTCCAGCCGTTAATTGCATTATGTTAATGATCAATGTTTTAAAACGCAATGATAGATGAATTGTGTTTAAGAAAATACATATAAGAAGGTGTTTTAAGTATAATAATATAACTTAATTGGAAATGCATTGATTAAAATTCTAGCTGGGTTCAAAATGGAAGAAAAGTTTTCTATTTAGAATTCTAGTGTCGATTAAATCTATTAAATCATTAATAAAGCGCAATTAATCATTGTTTATTGCGAATGTTTTCCAAGAAAAGGCGATGATTAAGATTTTTTTATAGCAATGAAATAAGTTTTGTAATTTTATGAGCCATTTTGCATAACAGATCATGTCATCCTTGAATGCATTACAGCTCGGAAATTTATAGCATTATTGACCGTTTGCCAACTAATATTTCCTGTGCAATTATCAGCTTATTTTTACTTCATACATCTGACTTCATGAATGAAATAAGAAACGTTCAGCGTGCCAAGACATTACGTTAAAAATCTGGTCGACATACAAGACATACATTTTGTTTAAATAATCTGATTTTGGAAGCAATAAAACAGATTTTTGCAGCTCATGATAACTACTTATTTGTTCCAAAACTTAATAATAAGCCCATTATAAAGATAAAAGGCAGCCATTGCTCAACGTTCGATTAGCGGATATTATTATAGTATTTTGTGGTGAAATCTAATCGATCAGAGGGCCTTAGAGACCTTGAAAAGGCAAACCATCTATGATATAATTATCTCAGCTTCATAATAATACTTTAATCTAGATCTACATATACGAATTTTATCGCGATAAGAACGGAATCCGGTGACTGAGATAATAAACGGCGACGTTCTCGGCGGTTAATTCGTTTTAGTTAAATTATTTTTTCGCGACATTCTTAAGTGATTGGATGCAACGCGAATGCATCTCTCGAGTTTAAAAGCGACTATATGGAGGATGATGACGTTAAAGTTATTTTTAAATCATGAGGCATCATCGACAAAGACGCTCGAATTTGCACTGGAAGAAAATCTGCACAATCTGCATATTTTTTTTACCTGTCTGTAAGGCAGTGCGTGAGAGTCATGGAATGCATTTAGCACATGCATTAATATTTCAATTGTATATATTTATCTTGCAGATTGAGAGGTCTACTGAGATATACTATCATCTGTAAATTCAACATTTTTTACTTCAATAATATAATTAAGATTTGTATTATTATATTTTTATGAGAGCAAAAAACATCAAAGAAATCCTGCTCTTTATTGTGATTTCGTAAGGTAAAATATCGAAATTTTGCACTATAATTTTATGGGACATTCGCAGGCTTAGGTTATTGAACTTTAAGACTAGAAAGACTAAGCATAGCATTGTATATGTTACGTGGGGTGAAGAGAAAAGTCTCGATTATAAACCAATGTTTCAAGCATGCACTCATATATCAGGTTGTTCCATTAGTATTTTCGTTTTTTATAAATTAACGATAATTTCACTATATTTTAATATTTTCGTTCCGGGAATTTTGACATTGAATATCTCGTTAGTGGTTGTTAGTGAAGATATTAGGGCTGCTATAAAAATTAATGATACAGAAGCTAGCACAAAAGCTCAATTGTTTTAACACGCGACGTTTAAAAGGCAGTGGTTTGATGCCAATCAACCCCCAATTTTAACCCCGAGAACAGGATTACACCTCAATAAAATAATGCTATGCATTTGGTGGAATATGAAGGGCATTATTCATTATGGGTTATTATACGACAGACACAGTGTGTTCAGTTGAATCGTTTAAAAGCGACTCAGACCATAAAAAACCTTCCTAATAAATTAAAAAAGGGTAATTTTACAACAAGACAGCGCTCGCCCTTGTGTATCTAAGAAAACTATAGAAAAAAATCAATAGATTTTCTTGGGAACTCCTTACCCATCCACAGAATTCTTCAGACATTGCTCCTTATATTTATATCTCTGCAAAAGTTTTAGGGTGAAAAATAATATTTTACTAAAAATTATTGCTTCCAATAATAATTTATTTTTTGAATCAGGTTGATTAAAATGTGGAGAATAATTGTAGAACAAGATGAAGAATATATATTTTGGTCAAAGTATTACACATTTTAATTTTTAACTCATTTAATACGACGGCGACGACACGATTTTATAGCTTTTGACGTGTATTTTTGATTTCTGAGAAGGGATGATTGTTTTTGGCGTTCTCCTAATGGTCAAAAATCGGTTTATATGTTCCTCATTTAATTTGTAATATTATTATAAGAGTCGTAGTATGAACACTAAATTACTGAGCGTACACACTGCGACGGCAGCGACACGATTATATTGCGTTTGACGTGAATTTTGAACTTCTGAGAAGGGATAATTGTTTTTTGCGCTCTTCTGTCGGTCAAAATTCGGTTTAGATATGCTTTATTATATATTTAGTACTGTAGATTATAAAAAGGCTAGATAAGCGAGCGCTTAAACTGTGACGGCACGATTTTATTATTTTTGACGTGGATTCTAGGGAGGGGGCAGATAAGGGCATTTGTCCCTCCCCGTGAAATTGGCAAGAAAAATGCATGTCATTTAATGAAATCGAATATTAAATCCCCTCCCTGTAAAATGCTGAAATGACGTGGTTAAAATTTGTTAAGTGTAAAAAATAGCTGTATTAAGCTAAATAAATTATTATAATAAAATAAACACTGGAACCCAAATATATCCTTGCGGTACTCCAGATTTATTTTTCATATATACATGTTTTTTATATAGTGATATATGATAATTTTATATCTTTCCTTATAACATATAAACCCTACAAGTATTATATTAACCACCAGACTGAAAGTCTGGGAATCGGTAACATCTATATAATTAATTTATTTTTTAATAAAAGCGCATTTTTATAAAAAAAAAATCGAGTATGGTGCCGTGGCATGAACCCGCGGCCTCTATGTTACTAGTCAGATCTTAAATAATACGCTATTCCGTCCTTATATATGTATATTTATTTATGAAGAATTATCTAACTGTTAAAAGAAAAACTACTGAGAACAAAAGTATGTGCTTTTAACATATTGAAGATTGAATCAAGCCAAGAATTATTGCAAGACGAGAAATTCAGACATATAGCGATTTTAGGTCAAGTACCATACAGAAAAAAATATTTATTTAAACAAGTTATGCTTTTACCTTAAGCGTCGATTATAAATAATTATTATTGTATAAACAATTTATAAGTTCATATACTTTGAGTCAAATGTTTATTATGAGATTGCGATGGGAAAAAACGAATACATATTTTAATAGCGAATATTTGACTTGTAATATTAAAAAAATATACTAATAATTTGTTTTGGAACAGAGGTGCATAATTGCGTCAAAAACCTTCAACGATTATTACAAAAATACGCATTAAAAACCACAAATGAAGGAAATGACTGATTGTGTGGTCGCCTTCTTAGATTGATTCGATAAATAGTATTTTTCAACATTCTCCATAGCGTGCAGTTTCAGAAATTGCAACACACATACACACAATAGCAGAGAAAAATCTCGTGTGAACCCAGCGAAAACCACTGGTGCTCGCTCACAGTCACCAGAATGAGTCTGCGTATGGCAGCACGGAACAAAAATCGCTGGTCGATGACGTCAAAGTCGTGATTTTGTAGTTTCTCCGCAATAGGTGCAAAAAAGATACGATAAGTAAATAAATTAAGCGATCGGTCAGCGCATTTTTTCGCGATTAACCAACTGGGATTAGGCTCATGACGAGCTATAGCTCAAATTCCGATCGCGAGATACCTACTAATGCGATCGGAATTTATAACAATAATCGAGCGTCAAGAGCGAAACGATGACAAATGTGATTATAATTAGTAATGGCGAAACGGTGTCGCAAAAAAAAACATGTAGGTAAAACTAAAGAGTTGAGGTAAAATATTCGTAAAAGTACTAACTTTGGCAATTATCACTAGACGACGTCACAGAAACGCAAACAAGGTCACAGTTGTGCAAAATTCATTGATGAGTTAATCTTCCACGTACCACCGGTATAACAGATAAATTAATGAAATTAAAATTAGTACTAAAAAACAGGAACATCATTTTAGGAGGGCAGCTCTTGGACCCTTAATTTGTCGAGAAAAATGCGTATAAATTTCAATGCGAATAAAATAAATCTTAATTAAATCGAAATATAAGGAAAAAAAAACACTAACTGGAAAACTTTTGCCCCCCACCCCTCCCCATGAAAAATCTGTAATGATGTCCCTGATTCTAAGCCAGAAATTCTCAGGTTATTCCTCAAAGACAATCTAAAAAATCAGTCTCGAATATATCCCGATTTTTTTAAGAATATCATTTCGGTGAAATCATATCGGAATACATTTTCACCAGTAAATATATATTTTTACAAGTAAAAATATATTTTATTTGGCAGTTGCTAGTAAAATTATATGTAATATATACATTTACATTCAATATATAAGTTTTACAGTAAATGTTATATTTTTACTAGTAGAAATATATTTATACTAGCGTAAATATAATTTAAATGATTTTAAGCTGTTTTAAAATATTTAGGAAATTCAATTTGACAGTTGCGAAACGTCCATTTGCAGTTCAAACCCAAACATTACCGCATGAAAGTTCTAAAAATAATTATAGTATTAGAACTTTCATTAGATTAAGTAAACACAAACTAAGACAATTCATATCAGGGGAAAATAAGCGGAAGAAGATGTACAGACAGAAGTCGCATCTCGCATATTTCCCTATGGTTTATCTGCACTTCGATTTTATATTATTTTAAAAATATGATGGCTAATCTCAGCGATAATAATTCTTTATGGTTCGTCCACATTTTGGTGTTTCACCATATCTTAAAAATATCTTTACCGATCATTACTACGGTAGAGATTCGAAGTATATTCAAACCGAATTTTGATCAATATGAGAGCGCAAAAATAATTATCACTTCTCAGAAGTTAAAAATTCACATCAAAAGCAATAAAATCGTGTCGACGCCGTCGCAGTGGGAACGCTCGGTAACGAGCGTTCCCACTGCGACGGAATTTTTAACTTCTGAGAAGTGATAATTATTTTTGCGCTCTCATATTGATCAAAATTCGGTTTATATGTTCCTTATTTAATTTGTAATATTATTACAAGAGTCGTAGTATGAATGCTAAATTAACGAGCGTCACGATTTTATTACTTTTGACGTAAATTTTTGACTTCTGAGAAGGAATTATTGTTTTAGTGCTCTGCTATCGGTCAAGATTCGGTTTATATGTTCCTTATTTAATTTGAAATGTTATTATAAGAGTCGTAGTATGAACATTAAATTACCGAGTGTATCCACTGCGACGGCAACGGCACGATTTAATTGTTTTTGACGTGAATTTTTGACTTCTAAGAAGTGATAATCGTTTTTTGCGCTCTATTAGTCAAAATTCGGTTTAGATATTCTTTATTTATTGCTAACTTGTATTTTTAACATTAACTTGACACTATTGCATTGCCTTTGCTGTGGATTCTAATCAGAGGCTCCCTTAAATTTGTATGAATTTTAATATAACTATCCAACTTTTGCTTCCTCCTCCATGGCAAAAGTTAAAGTGACGTCCCTGTAAAATAATGAAGATGTTTTGAACACATGTTTTGAATGTTGCCATTTGAAGATTGAACATTTGAAAGGAGGAAACTTAGATTTATGACCCTGATGCTATTTTTTTGCGATCTTCGAACAACTTAAGTCATACAAGCATTACATAGCTTTAATTCTCAAAATTTTCAAAATTAATTGAATTGAGATACATGGGTCAGCCATAAAGTGGTTCGGAATAAATTATTTAAGAAAATCATATCTTAATAATAACATTATACAGGTGTACAACATCGCGTTGCAAACATTGTTTAAATCTGGACCTCAAATTTGTGAAAACTCATTACATGCCTCTCAAGAGTCCTGATTTGATTTTTTTTCTCTGGGGATAAATAAGGTTTACAACAATAAACTAGCTACGATTCGACTGAAATAATATATTCGAGATTAAATAGCTGCTATTTCACACGCAATGTGCCAGCGATTTTTCAGTCCAGATTTAAACAATGTATACAACGCGATGGTGCACACCTGGATAATGTTATTTTTAAGATATGATTTTCCTGGATGTTTATTTTAATATGAATTAAAATAAATTAGGTAATATTTAATATTTTTTTTTAAATAATTTATTCCAAACCGCTCATATTTAATGCCCACCCTGTACATTGTTCAGAAATGTTTATAAAAAAAGCAAAGCATAATCTTACAATGAATGAAACTCGATTCCTTCATCATCATTATATCAGATTAACCTGTTTAACTACTAGAAAAAGGGCTTCTCAAACTAAACACTTATATGATATCTTTATATCAATGCAATGAAATTTATAATAAAATTTCATATAAATTTTATTGAACGTAAAATATATAATTTTATCTGCACATGTGTTGAAAAAACAGAAAGCTATTCTATATACATTTATCAATTTTATATAATATGATTTTTTTTAAAGTTTCTTTTACATATTTATATCGGAGCATAATAATTGATTAATAACAAGACATTGAATATAGCATTCAAAATATTTTGCAAAACAGCATTTTCAATAACACACAGTCATGCATATAATATTTATTTTGTGACACAAATTCTCGGAACAGTCGACAAAAGTAGACATTGTTTTAACTTTCAATAAATGTGTTCAAATCAATGACGCATACAAATAATAAAACAATATTGAGAAACAATGAACAACGTACATTCCATAGGTAAAACAATTAAGCAATTATTATAATAATGAAGTAAATTTTAGTTCAAGTATATTCATCAATATTTAAATTTGTTCTAATGGTGGTAATATTTTTTTATATAGTTGGTAGACCCAAATCGAGGTGAACAAATATGATTTAAAATTAATTTATACGCAGCTGTTAAACATTTTTAACATCCGCTACCAGTATTTGCTCACTACGGTTAAAAATCTTCTGAATTTTAAATAAATTATTAATTCTACCCATGTATTGTGTGTTCTCGATGAAAAAGAGTGGCGGAAAAAATGGCAGACGATTGCGTCACCACCGTGCGAAAGAATACGTTTACACATGTGGTTTTGTAGAGGGAAGGCTATGTGTTTATAATAAGCGATAACCTTGGGTAGGATGAGTAATAATTGTGGCTTAACGGACCGACGGTTGAGCACCCCTGGCCGTCTCGTCCGCTCGCAAGCCTCGGCAGACGACCCACATCTTTAATATTAAATATAAGAGACGCATTCCCTTTCACTATGTAACGGTTAAATAAACTGTGCCAGAGGTTCTCTCAAAAGATAGTCAGATGGTAGATGCGTTTCGGCAGGTGTAGGTTGAGCCGTCTTCACATACGGGCGGCGAGTTTCCGGTTTCAAGGTGCAACAGGAACAAGACGCGCAAAAATTACATTTGAACTATTTTTAATAAACTGTATTCTAATATTATTTTTTAACAAACTCAACAATTGGTGATTAGGAAATCAACGCAAATAATGAGAATAAAATTATTGCGATAAATATTCATATGAAAAATTATAATTAAAAACGGATGTGACATAAGCCGCTAACCCAATGCGTCAAAAAACTATTTATTGGGCGTATTGATCGTCAGAGTTGCATGAACTAAAGGAGGTAGCGTTACATACATATGTTTCATTTATAAGAAAAATCTAAAGTTTTAATAATTTAGAACACTTTTAATAATAATTAAATCCGACATTATAAATAATAAAAATTGGGGCTCGTGTGTATAATGACTTTTGGTAATCAATGGCTTATTAACCAATTTTGTTGATAAATGGAAGTGGATTAATACTATTAAACGACTATAATCTGATCTATTATATTGAAGTGGTTGAGATACAAGATCGTGTTAAGGTCGCCGATCAAGTTTTATGATGATGGTTGTTACAATAATAATAAATATATAAATATGTGTTAAGAATAGCTGATTTTTATGTATTCATAAGAGTGTGCAGCCCTGGGTGCATCGAGGAAGACGAGCCTCAACCTCCGTGCGTCGGCCACCTGTCGTGCAACCAACACACCTGACCTCAGCAACACGACTTCGATACAAAGTGCACAAATAGCCACAATTGCCATTACGTAAAGCGTCCGCAATAGTGTCAGGGCTTCGGATCTCCACCAAACGGCACATCCGACCTTGACTTTCTTGAATTTCCAGCGGAAACATTCCGGCGGAGAGAGATTTGCCGGCTGGCGGTGATCGCCTGAGGAATGCCTGAGATTCTTCTGTGTGATGGGAAAAAATCACCGCGCAGATTTCACGAATTCTCTCAAAGAACGATGGAAAAGCGATGGCCGCCGATCTCCAGACCGGAACGAGATGTGACGAGATCGATTCGCGCATCGGTAGTGTAGACACAGATGCACGCAGACCGTCTGGGGATGACGAAGAGACAAATCCGGTAGGGTGGTTGCTGGTGACTCATCGGTTGGTATCTCTCCAATTTAGTATATCAAACATACGACACTTAAATATTTTTCATCATTCGGAAAATTGATTACAAAATAAACTTATTGCTTCATTAGGCATTGAAGTGCTTAATCAAATTAAAGATTCGATATCTCTCACATGGAGCAAGATCAATGATATTTAACTATATTATATATTTTAGACAAAAAATATATTGATATGATGTGGATCTCAATTTAGACAATATAACCTATAGAAGACAATATTTTATGATGATATATGTATGTATAATTTAAGAAACTTTTTTGCACATGAGGATTGAGCAGCCCATATTACAAAAACGCCGCAAAAACACAAGAGCAAATGCATCACGTACATACATATATTTTCTAGTCGGTGTATGCATAGCATATATCATAAATATCAAAAATGGAAGAAAAAATGTGCAACATGTACAAATAATCTATGACTAAATTTGAAGATCATAATTATGATCATAATCTAATAAAATTTTTTTAAGATATTCTCGCAAAATTTGTTTATGAGATTATGATCATTTCGCCTTTTCACTTTTGTTTAATATGTCTTATTTATTATAGTTCTTGCCTAGCAGTATTTATTTATTTTAATTATTAAAAAAAAATATTTGTTCTAATTCAGTTCTGTTTTCAACGATTGCGTGTAATCATTTTAGTGCATTGACTCTTGAGAAAAAATAATGTGGTAGCGTATGAAACATATAGTCTATTAGATGCATTACAAACAATGTAATTTTTATTAAGTGTATAAGTATTAGTTAAAAAAAATATATCAATTATTGCAAACAAAAACTATCGATCAACCACAGCGACTCGTGTTATTTTTGTAAAGATAGCGAATCCGCATTTGTGCGAAAATATATATTCTGGTTCTCAATTGTTGTATGTATTGTATGTAATTCAAATCTCTCTCTGCGGTACTGCAGATTCATATTACATATAGTAATATATGATAATAAAAATTATCTTTCGTTGTAATCTGACATGCGTGAGCCCAATGCGTTACAACGGGGTAATTCTGTACCAAATCATACATAATGAATATCTAAAAGTAGTAATTATTATGTCATTTAAAATTAGTGATGGGGACAAATAATCAGAATAGGAGATTTTTAGCCTAATTTCCGATTCCAAAAACGATTCTTTGGATTTTTTCGGTTGAAATGCGAAACAGGAGAATTGATGATGTTTTTACATTATAATTTAGGAATTCTAGGACTGAAATATGAATTGCTAACGGCATTAAAATGGGGCGTGGCACAAAAAAGGTTGGGAAGCTCTGGTTTAAACTTTTAAACTAAAATTTTTTTTTGTCTTGTACTTGTGTTCATTATTCATTATTTTTAGTAATAATAGTAAAAATAATAAATGTTATAATATTTATTTTTAGGAGGTATAACTACGTGTAATCAATTGCGTGCGCAACTGCCGTTACAGGTAAAAAGGCCCTACGAGTCCAACTTTTTTGGGTGGGCACCCAGCTTGTGACGGCCGGATGAGCGGGTCCCCCACTCCCGTAGTACTAAGTATGTTATTGAAGATGTATTTTTTCCTCGTTGTCTAGTCAGCATTGCTTTGTAGGAATCGGAATCGGTAAAAAATTTGAAATTGTCCCTTAACTACTTTAAATACTAAATATAGGATAATAATTTGATAATTTCTTAAGTAAAGCAACAGAAAAAAATATATTAAAAAGTTTGAGAGTAGATAAATAAATTTGGAAGAAAATCAACATTTTGCTAAATAACTTTAGAGAAAGGTCTGGAAAAGGATGCTTCAGAATAATCATAAAAATCTTGGTTAATATTTATGACCTATTTTTTATATCTGCTAAAATATTTTTTTATAAAAAAAATCATTGAATATTTTTTTTCTTCAAAAAATAGAATACTTTATTTTAACCTTTTCGCCGCGGCGTTTATTTGGCGCGAGTATTCCCCCAGCGCGGCTAAACTTTTAGCGCGCTAGATTTTCAGCGCTAAATCTATTTAAATGTTTATTAAAGTTAAAAAACACTATTTAAATATTAAGAAACGACAATTAAACACATGTTAATTTATACTCAACAAAATCCTTTAGGGTAGTTTCATATAATAATGATGATGAAATCATTAAATAATATATCGACTAGTATCTCCATCTAGTTTTGTTAAGAAACATGTAAGGAGAAGCGAGAAGTAAATTTTAAGTGGATATCTTGAAGATGTGCAAATAGTTAATAATCACATGTGACCTCTTCAAGCAAGGCAGCTGTATTTAAAAAAAAAAATGCGCTTCGCGGCCAAATGATTTGCAATTTTTAAACGCAAGTTACACAATACACTTTGATCCATGATTGTTATAACATTAATGAAATAATATTGGTAACAGAAACGAATATATTAGAAACAATATTTTCATGACATTTTATATGTAATGAACACTAAAAAATATTACCTTGATTTTTTAACAAGATTTAATAAAACAAAGGTGATAATTTTCATAGATTAGTGTCGTTGACATAAACATATATTTAAAAATATTATCATATTTTTCAATTACATTTTAAATTTAATTAAAACATACATTTTTTCAATGTCATTGGATACAATAGTTTAAAACTGAGAGATGCTCCAGTTCTTATAATACTAGTTTGAACGTAGAAACTAAGAGATTGAAGACTTAATGAAAGCTTCATATAAAAAATGTAGCTAACAAGAGAAGTGTAGTCTGCAATATAAAATACTAAGTGCAGTAAAATGGGTCAAAGAACATAAATGTAGTAGTTCTTGAACCATCAACGAACAGTATAAAGTACAGTTCAAGTGGATTAGATCTCAACAAGAATTCAAGGCAAAGGAAGTTTCATGCACTTGACCGATCGAGTGACCGAGATGAGTGGCTTCGACGTGACATCCGTCTAGTAATCTGAGCTACCTAAAAACGCACGTCCTATACTCTACATGTATGAACTAATGACTAAACATTATTAATAATAATTATAAACAGTTGCATCTTTAATTACTTACTATTGCAAGATTCTCAGAGCGTAGGAGGGATACACAGTCTCACTCATCTCACTCGCATCCCTGCATTAATTTCTAGTATCTGGAAGCGTGGGTGGCACAACAATACTGTCTCTTCGGTGGGCGTGGCCACACCGGTGTGTCCCAGATGACCAAGACCCAGACGGAGTCAACGGCATCCTAAGCAAAAATCGCATCGTTGCGTACGTAACGAGTGATGAATAGATTTGCGTGCTAATGACGGCCGAATTCGAGGCTGGAAGCCACTCTTTGGACTCCAAGTCCAAAGAAGTGATGAGGTACTGTTTTTTATTCGTCTCCTCGCATCGAGCAGTCGTGTGCTGTGCAAACACGTGTTGTAGGAGGCGAATTGCAGATGCGAGGCTACCATTTTGATTTCGGTGTTGTTTATCTTGGTTTGTGGATTGTAATGGTACCCACGCTGTACTGGCAATGTGAGAGTCGAGTCGAGAGGAACTTGATTAGCAATAATAGCTCGGGTTAAAGATCGAGCAATTTGAACAAGATTATGAATTTTATTAGAAGGTATAGACGTTGATTGGATGCACTTTCTCCACTTTAATTTAATTTTCTGGGGGTACTGAAAATAAATCAATTTATAAATAATTTACAATTAATAAAAACAGATATAAACTATAGCATGTTCCCAAGTATTTACAATAATAATAATAAGTTATTTATTCCAAATAAATTGGTTCATTATCTTAACAGATAATAGGAAAATATTCATATCAGATTATTAGATATAAATAATTGTTGTTTTTGTCAATATTTCCATTTAGATAGAATATAAAAATAACAACACTTGACGTAATTTACTAATGAGTCCCAATACCTAGCATATTTGTTTATGAAAAATGTGTACTGGTTTTCAACTGTATCCTATTCCAAACTTTTGTTAAAAGTTTTTTTTATATATATACATAAGCAGTAAATCTATGTAAATATAATTATTGTACAAATATTTTTTAACCATCCCTTAATACTCAAAATTAAGAAGCGATTTAGATCTACAACTATCCAATACATTCATCCCTCGATTTACGCGGTTGATACGTTCCAGGAAATATCGTGTAAATCGAGGAATAGAATTCACATGTAATTTTTAGTTTCTTTGACTTATAAATTAATCGTTCAAACTCTTAAGCGACTCCTAAAACAACTCAAGACACACGGCATGGGCAGTGGAAGATGTTCCAGATGTAGGTAAAGTGAAGAAGTGAGTAGCACTACACATGTAAAACCAAATATGTATGATTTCGAGTATTTGAAAAAATGTTTTAATATTGAGGGATAAGTGTATATAGCAAATACTATTTATTTAACTACTATAAACTGCTTTAAATTATTTTTTAATATATTTACCTAATACATAATACTTGATATATTTCACTACTATAAACTGTCATTATATTTTTCTATGTTAAGTCAAACGAAATATTTTATTAGAAATCATTTCAATTATTCGTGGTTCGTCTACTTTTTAGGGTTTCACTTTTACTTAAAAGTATAATATATATATATATATATATATATATATATATATATATATATATATATATATATATATATATATATATATATATATATATATATATATATATATATATATATATATATATATATATATATATATATTAACGTTCATTCATTTTAATTATTGATCCAAGTATATTCAAACAGAATTTTGGTCAACTCAAGCCGGGACAGACGTCCCCATTGTTTGTTTGCACTTTGATATTACACTGTTTTAAAATATGATAGCTAATCTTACCGACTTCTGATATAAGAGTATTTGTCAAGGTTTATACAAATCGAATTATGGTCAACAGGAGGGCGCAAAAACAATTGTCACTTCTCAGAAGTCAAAACTTCACGTCAAAAGCAATAAAATCGTGTAGGCGCCGTCTCAGTGGGAACGCTCGGTAACGAGCGTTCCCGCTGCAATGGCGGCGGCACGATTTTATTGCTTTTGACGTGAATTTTTTACTTCTGAGAAGTGTTTTTGCGCTATTCTATTGGGCAAAATTTGATTTTGATGTAACATACTTATTAGAAATCGTAATTTTTCAATATAAATCGAAAATATCTAAATAAAACGTTACTAAACAATTTTTTTTGTTTGATTTATATAAAACCGCAATATTTTAGTTTTTCAGACTATTTAATGTTTATATATCTACAACTATATAAAAAAAACAAATATGAGGGTTCCAATAATGGCCCATTAGAATTTTTAGCTAAACAAAACGAGTGAAAGCGGCATTTCGGAACACTCAAGAAGTTTGCACACACAACCTATTTTTTTACATTAGCTTTGAGACAATTATTGAAATGCTCAATAAAATGTTTAGATCTTGTAACAAATCGTGAAAAATGTACCGTAGCAATGTTTCTATCTACTACATCACGTGTACCGGAAGTGGAGCTAAACAATAACAAGATTGGACTTAAATTAGCCTTATCAAAGGACTGGTATAAATAATGTGACACTAGATCACTCTTATCGAACACCATTCAACTTGACTGACTACGAGTAATCAGACCCCAGATTTAAATCAAGTATTCACTGCTTGTTTAACACCGTATAGTAAGTCCCCCAAATAGCGTGCTATTTGGGGGACTAAAAAACACACAAATATTTTTGCAATACATGAAGTAACGGCCATCCAAATAGCACGTCCTCAATTTACCGTGTTATTGGGGATCTACTGAACATACATATTTGTATGCATTAAGCAACGGTTCATCTGGCGACTAATCCTTAACAATAAACTCAAAAATCTAAAACATTTACAGAATGTATGAACATAAAATGGCCAACTAACGATCACTTAATCTTATTCTAGACACAAATAAAAAATATTTTTCCACTGGATTTTTATAGCAGCAAATATTAAAAATTCAGCATTTAGTGCCATCATATTTAATTTAATTTAAAAAAAAAATACATAGTTTCTTTTAACGCATTGTCCTCATTAACCCTTTCAACGCGAAGCCCGCCGTATGATGGGCCCATCAAATCGCATGTTTATTTAGTGAAATTAAATAGGTTTATATAAAACTTTTAAAAACACCATCTCGAGAGACAAGCGTCAAAAAGGTTAATAGCTTCTCCGATATATTATTCGTCGGAATCTGTATCAATACCATGAATTTATTTATTGATTCTGCAAATATAGCAAAAGTATTGAAACGATTTCAATTTTAAAAAATATGTGATTTTATTTTGTAGTTTTTTAACCATCATATGAAATATTTGAACAAGAAATTAGGTTTTATTTCATGAGGCCTAAACTAATATTGGTGCGTTAAACAATTCTTTTAGGATTGTGTCAACAGCCAATGTAAATTATAAAATAACTAAAAAACACCAGTCATTCAACCGGATCTAGTTAAATACGCCCAAAACACATTAACGTAAAAAGCTATACTTTTGTATCTATGACATAATTGCTTCGTTTTTAAAGCCATTACTAGACATGTTGACTTAAAGATTTCCCTTGCCAAAAAGCTAAAATCGGCTGATCTTGAAAATTGCTCAGACTCAAGAATAGTTCAATCAGACCGCAGAACAGACATTTCGCTATTGCGAAGCTCGCGTCGGCAATCTTATCGGGCGAAACTATTTAATCTTATCGCGACAAATTGAGCTGTATGTACAAAATCGAACGTAATTAAAATATCACAAAACTGTTGACAACAAACGCATTTTTTCGGATAAAAAAATAACAGCGATAACCTTTGGTGATGTGCGTTGTAACGAATTCCCGGATAGTAGAGCGATGACTACATAATCCAATTAGAGGGAAACGTGTGACCCGCGTGTACTGTATAAAATATAAACGTCTTACTGAATTCTAGCACATGTGTGAATTTTCATTCGCTGGCCTTTCATACGATGTTAGCATTGTTTTTTTTTTGAAATTAACGACACATGAAATAATGCGACCTTGATCGAATTAGGAGCACCTTCAAGATTTTTTTATTTTCGAATGATGCACAATTTAATGCAAAAAATACAAAGTTACTCAGGCGAACCGTGCAAATTATCAAAAATGAATACCGCAAATCACTGATAACGACATGCTCAATCGTTTACTGATAATGAAAATGAATTGTTTGCCAAATGTAAAGTGTATAACTAATTGCTTGCCTTGATTTTGTTAATAAATAGATCAAGCTTTAACTATCTTTTTGTCATATATCGGGGGTAAAAAAAGATAATTTTATAGAGTAGGTCAAATAAAAAATTGTGACGTCACATTATAATAACTTTTACTACAAAATATTTTAAGGGAGGATAAGTAATACCATATACCTACAGCAGTGGCCAATTGAAAGTTTCATACATAATATTTCACGTATTCTTTCCTTAAAACTTTTTCTATTGATTTTTTTTATATTCTTCAGAGAAGATATAAATTACACAAGTCAACTAGTTAATGGAAATCACGTCATTAACATGGCCAGGAAACAACCCAGTTGAAAATTTTAGGCAATCATAAAACAACAATTAAGAAAAAAAACGATCAAAAAATTTAGCCGAGCTGAAAAAATATCATGGAAGTATAGAAGAGCAGATCGATCTTAAAATGATTGAAAATCTGTATTTATTGATGCCAAGCAGAATAGAATAATTTATTAAAAAAAAGATGAAATTACTTAAAACTATTTTTTTAAATATGTTTTATTTACAAGCTTTTAATTTTTAAATGTCATCGATATTGTTTTCTATAAATAGAACCAAAAAAAAGGGTCGCGCGCACGTGTTGAGTCGGAGGCTCGCCATTATGCACTTGCTGGGACGAGGAAAAATGCACTTTTCCCAGAATTGACGCAATTATACCATCCTAATTTTACAATACGCGTATTTTTTAATAGTATTGACAGAAAACGAAAGTTAGAATAAATTCAAAAACGAGTAAAAAATGCATCAAAGTTGATAAAATAATCAAAATATATATAAGAACCGCCATGTCAACTTTTAATTTGCCACATCTGTATATAGAAAAAAAAACGATTTTTAAAATCAAGTATAATAAAATAAAATTTAACATTGAATCTCTCATACTCCCACCACTTATTAATACGACCTTGACGGTGACTATGCCCATGAGTTTAGTTGCCCTTAATATTAACGAACGAATCTCGAAACATATGTGTTGGGTTAGCATTTAATATTTTCAATGCCTTAACTGTCAAATATCAAACTCGTTATTGCATATATAAAAAATATTGACGGACAGTTACTATTGTGAAAATCGCAAAGCTATAGCATCAAACAGATCTTGATTGATATAATTGATTAATAATCTAGTTCAAAGTAGATTGACTCAAGGTAAATCACTACACCTAATTATTTTTCAAAAAAATATTATGTTTAAGACATTTTCAATAAGCAGGAAAAATAACTTTTTCCAACGAAATTCTTCTTGAATTAAGAGTAACTTACGAATTTTTCGAGAAACGAGTATTTATAGTAAATTATAGGGGGGAAATCAGCGATTTTCAGCGTTTTATTGCTTTGATTTTATTAATTTATTCAACACTTTTTTTAATTAATATAAAATATTTTTTTTCATGTTAATTTATTGGTATTATTTTCTATAGAAATCATTTAAATTAATTAAAATTAAAAAAAGGGTATATAATTAAAATCAGGGATGCCTCAAAACAGTGAAATATCGACCACCGTACATGTACGGCGATACTACTGAAAAGGACAAGTGCTAAATGTGAGTTTTAAATCAATTTAATTATGGTATTCATAAATCACAATAAAGCCTAAACATGTATACTGTATAGTAATAGTACTTTCTGGACTAAAGCCGATTCAATTATCTATCTAATTAACCACTTGTTCTAGCAAGAAACCAATTAGTCATAACCGTTTTTAGGACACAAATTCAAAAGCGCACTTCCTCGTTCGAACGCTACAAGATTCAGTCAAGATTCCAATGCTCTAAAAACACGTTTGAAGCTTTCCAAGGATTCGCACAATGCACACAAGCTATAGCTATAGCTTTCGGCGTAACGGCTTTCGGGCCAGACCCTTTTAACGGTCGCGTCGTCCGTAGCGAGACGCTTACCTGCTTTCCGCCGGCCACCATCTTTGCACTTGTGGCGACTCCTGGAAGTGAGAAGGTATCCGGAGAGTTTCCGAGGAGTTCGGAGCTTCTCCGACAAAACGACTGATCGAGACTCGGTTCGGAAACACCAAGCGGAGCGAACTGCTTCGCAGCGACGCGCGCACTAGACTGAGCACCGAACGAGCCAGGTGCGAACCCCGCGACGTGCGCACGCAACACACATTGAAGATCTTTGGACTCGAGGTAGTAGTGGTGGTAGCGCGCTATGCAAATTCAGATTTGAGAAGAATAGGAGATTAAAAAAAAACGTCAAGCCAGTCGAAGTTGCAGGTAGCGTTGGGCAGCAATTCTGTGAGTTCACGTGCACCAAAAATCGAAAGGGGTGCTAAGCAGATTTGGAAGCTTATTCCAATTAGATGCACAGGTAGAATTATTTGAGTCACATTTTTTTTATAAATATAAAGAGTGAGTATATTGAATTATGAAATGATATGGAATATTTTGTAGCGAACGTTGATATAGTTTTTTTCTTAAATGAAGGCGTTATGAACAATCATTGTATCCGCTGAGGTTTAATTATGAAGTATTCATGCGCATGTGCGGTATAAACGTTTTGCATATTTAATTATACAATTATAATAACAAGCTACATATATAAAATCGTTGATATTTTTTCTATTAATACCATATTTAGAACAGTAGGGATAGAATTTAAACCACATTTATAATTGCAAAATTCTCCGCCAGAGAGCAGAAGTGTCGTTATTGCATATGAACAGAATCAATTATAAATAATGCTACTTTAGATTCGTACGTAGTGACGTAACTAGGTGGGGCGGAACGCCCCGGGCGGCACTTGCTTAGGGGCGACATTTTCGCGATGGAAGGACTATTCGTGTAATGTGGTTAAAAAAATATATCCAGAGACGTCATTCCAGAGGAAAGGCAAAAACTAGTGATCCGTTTTTTTAATATTTTTATTTCATTAAAATTAATAATATTTCATCAAATGACATGCATTTTTCTGGCCGAATTTAAAATGCTCGTGTTTAGAATCCACATCAAAAGCAATAAAATTGTGTTAAGTTATTTTTAAATTCATATAGACATTTTATAAAAATATTACAATAAGTGAGAAATAAATTAAACATATCTTAACCGAATATTGACCAATATAAGAGTGCAAAAAACAATTATCTCCTCTCAGAAGTCGAAAATCCACGTCAAAAGCAATAAAATCATGTCGGCGCCGTCGCAGTGGAATGCTCGGTAATCTAGCATTCACACTACGACTCCTATAATAATATTACAAATTAAATAAGGAACATATAAACTGAATTTTGCCCAATAAGAGAGCGCATAAAACAATTATCACGTCTCAGAAGTAAAAAATCTACGTCAAAAGCAATAAAATCGTGTCGTCAAAACAGTGTAATATTAAAGTGCAGACTATGGAGAAATATGCGAGATGCGACGTCTGTCTGGCATGAGTTGGCTTAGTTTGTATTTTAGGCTTGACCTAACGAAAGTTCTAAATAATGATTAGTATTAGAACTTTCATTAAGTTAGGTTTGAGTTTGAACAAAATTATGTTTCATATACATTTTAGATCAGCGTATAATATCAGTAGCACCTATCAGTTGAATTATATTTTCGCTAGTGGGAATATAATTTCAATTAAAAATACATATTTACTGTAACATTTATAAATCGCATGTAGTTAAAATCAATCTAGAGATAAAAAATCCTATACGTAGTTATGGAAAAATCATAAAAAATATAATGCTATAATATATATTTTGGAAGAAAGGTAAACCAAAAACATCATGAAAAATTCTCATCTAATAATAAAATATTTGAGGAAAAGTTCTGCAAACATATCGACATCTAGTTATTATAATTATAAATCTAAAAATTATGTGGTGCGCTACCTTTTTATTAATATATTAAAAGAAGTCTGTTAGGTTTTCTAGAATAATGTCACCAACTTTTAAGGGTACTGAAGATCATTAAGCCAAATTTAATTACATATAAAATTAATGCTATGATTCAATATTTCAATCTTTAGTTGAAAAGTATTCTAAATTGATGAGTTAAAATGAGCCTTGGACAATGCACGTGAAAACCTTGAACAAGCAGAATTCACAAAAAGTAATGGAGAGATAAACAGTCAACATCAAGGAAAAGTGCAATGAAAATTGATATTATTTAAGTATGCAACGCAGCGTACTCAAATAAATACATATTCCCGAATCTCGTCACGTCCTCAAATTCTACGAACCTCTGTGTAGCCTTATTTTAATTGACTTACCGCATAAATTATATTAATCTAATTATTTTGTATTGATTTTCTGTATAAAACAGGGGTACAAATATAATTGAAAAAAGCCAGAAAATTCAGAATTTTATCAACATCATTCTAAATTTATAATTTTGAACTGTGACGTTATTTTATAGTATATCCGAATATTTTTTTTTAATAACTTATTCAATTCGATATTTACATTATGGTTGAACACGTTGTAGATGACGTCACCTTGTTCGATAGACGTCGACGATCGGTTCGTACCCAAACCTCTGAACTAATTTCATTACATTATCATAAATCTGTCCATCAATAGGCGAGGTCATGTTTTTGCCTATAATAATTTCTCTGCGTCACGCAATTTTCTTGTACGTCTCGTCAAAAAACAAACCCGTCAAATACACTAAAAAACATATCGTTTTTACATATGTATGAAGTATGAGCATACATAGATGGACAATTACTGGCACACATACAGCAAACAAGCATGCAGTGTGCCATTAGAGCCTATCATCAAAACCGGCCGCGAACTGCAAGGTCAAATAGCAAACACAATGAGAGGTCTCGTGCTAATAAATATGCTTATCTCGCCGAGCAACAGGTAAACTGCTAACAGTTAGACGACGGTCGAGGATAACGCGCCGTTTTAACTGCACACCTATGTAAAATATGTGCAATAGAAAAAAAAACATTTTAACATTGGTATTTCAGGCGCGTCTTTTCGTTCATGATTCTGAGTCTTGCGAAACTAATGATGGAGAGCATCAATAGTTTCGCGCCGGTTTACCTAAACTAGGTAGGAGATCGGGCCTAGTGAAATCCATACAGCGAAAGCCAGCTATGGGCCAAAATTTCTGAGCTACTAGACGATATCTGGAAGCCTTGTCTTAGTCATCACTTGACAATACTAAAGGCACGATTAGTGATCAAGCTGCGATAAACTTTTGGTACTGGTCGGTTTTATACCGACCACTGCCGCGCTTGCATACGTGTAATGAAGCAATTTGGCGCATGCGAAAAAGTCGTCTTAATACTTGACCGACCGACGGATCTTTATTCATAGCATTATGTGTAAAAACGGCTTTTTCGCCTTATAACATCTTTTGAATTAAACGTCAAATTTGTTATATTTCTTTTACTTGAAAAAAATATTTATAACAAAAAAATTGAATTTTTTGAAACTCAATATAAATAAAATAAAAAACGCTGGTTTTGATGAAATTTTAACGTGGCGCCGTTATAATAAACAAGTAGCAAAATTTGGTTTAAATAAATTTATTCTAAAAAAATATTTATTTACATTTTTTAAATATATTCTTTGCAGCTTGTTATTCATGGGGTATTCACGGTTATGAACAAGGCCCATTCGCTACTTGTACCTTACCTGTTTAAGTTGCAAAACAACATAAATATGTTTTAAAATTTAAGTATGTTAGATGCGAACGAGCAATAGCGAGTGAGAGTTGTTCAGAATAGTGAACACCCAATGAATACAGCAGAAAAGGTTCTTACATGAATTGTACGGCTTCTGTTTCGGTACAAGGCAGTACGAACACGCTAATTTTTAATGAAAATATAATTATATATAAATAAATAAAATGTATACGCAAATGAATGAATATTTTTTAGAATAAATTTGACCCACAATAACAAGAAAGTAGCAAAAAATTAACTTTTTATTAAAGTTAAAATTTATTTAAATTTAAATATCCATTTTTTTCTTTAGAACCTATCGCGCAAGGCGTCATTTTTCGTGGCAACTATTCTTCAAAACATTTATTTTATTTATATTGAGTAAATATTTTTTATGTGGCATACAGATTAAAAAATAATAAGTAATAATACAAGGCAAAACATAATTTTTTTCTTGCCTTTTAATTCAAAAGTTATAATATATCAGATTTTCGCACGTACACCGAACTGCTTCAGTGAGTGTGTAAGCGCGGCAGTGGCCGGTATAAAACCGACTTGTACCAAATTTTGCGTTCTACGTGAGATTCTACATACCGATATAGATGTCACGGTTAATTTACCACCCATAAGTTATTTATTGACATTAGTCAGAACAGTGAACACCCCATGAATAACTCTCTGCAACAAATCTACTAGTCATTTATAATTATATATAAATAAATTAAATCAATAAATATTTTTTTATGGTAAATTTGACCCTCCAATAACAGCATTAATTATTTTATTTAAAGCAAAGTATGGTACTTATTTATTATAACGGCGCCACTCTCACCCATATTGAAATATTGGTCATGTCGTGGCAACTGAAGAGATTCCACTCACCAAACAATCGTAATATTTAAAAGTATATGATAAATACTGTTCCACCAAAGTGGTAAGCGTTTGTAGATATGGACAATACCTGAAGATGTCATTCCTAAGAGTGTGGGGAAACATCTAGAGGTGCATCTCTAGATGTTCCTCCACTAGTTTTAACGCAAACGAAACCGGTTTCTTGCATGTAAGTATTAAAATGTTCTGCAAGAACTGAACACCGAATATAAAAAAAAAGAAAAATCAATACAACCGTCGCGAAAATTCATGCGATCATTATTCTTAGTTAAAGATAAGGAGTTACATGAGTTAATTGTTTATTTGCACTAAATATGCAAAACATGTTGACCTCATTGTCCATAGATGATCTTACCGTGATATTTATTCTACTGATTTGATATTAGTACTTGAGATGTTTGTTAAAGAATTTATTTCATCTAATTGATTATACAGATGTCGAAACAGGATAGTTTCGGGTTGCGATAGTCCGAGAATCTTCGGGTCACACCTGTGTTTATGCGAAAAATAGAGGCACATCGACAAGAGTTATCGCGGAATACCGGAAAAACCGGATCTGCTGTTGAATGAAACCAAATTTTATAGGAAAGTCTCCAAAAATCGAGTCACGGTTGGTAACGCGAGTCGGAGGCGATCCAACCTTTGCGCGACGATTAGAGCCGTCGTCCTATTTTCGTTTTGTGCGATTAGATATTGTATTGAGATAAGGCAAGATACTGCTCTGCGCAGAGCGAACGCTGCTGATAAAACGCAGCTTTGCCTAAAATCTGTGGAAATAAAAAAAATACCATCGCGTGTTAGGCGTTTGATGGACGATAAGGTCGAGTTGGGCCAATTATGTGTCATATCGGCGATTTGTACGACAGTAAAAACTGATGCTGGTAAAAACATTCTAGAATCTAGGGTGACAAACCTCTGTTTGCTCGTTTCAATAGTTTTATACATTCCAGTGACTCATCACATTAGATAATACATCTGTATCTAATCTTTCACTTTATGCGAAACACATTATTGCTCATCCAAGTGTGCTCTGATTATATGTGTTTATCAATATTTTTAATACTTTCAGCATATTTCAATATTTTGACTATTTAAGTGTAATTTTAAGAAATTAATCTGCTACTCGTCGATAAGAATCAAATACCAATGAATCACGTTGGTATTTGGCAATTCTTTCAACTAAAAATAACAAATACACATTTCTATATAAATAATACTTCAAAAAGATTAAAATGATATTAAATGTGTTTCCTTCAACAGTAAAGAATTAGTAAACAAACATCCACAATTCATAAGTACATTTCTGTTATCAAACTACTGATAATAATTCAGTTAGAACTCGAACAGCTGAAGTTTTGTATGAATGAATATATGAGTTACGCTCGAATTACCTTGAATTTGCAATGAATACTAATAAAGCAAATGCGACACCAGTGACATAAAAACCAATTTGATAATCTGAATAACGGAAAACTTATCTGACAACCATGCATGCAAAATATAACTAGCCTGACCGACAATCTAGTATTCAAATCAAAGTTTGAAAAACAATTGCGAATGATTACGCAATATGCATAAGCAAACAATACCCATATACATAAACGTCTATGCTTTTATAGTTATTAGTAGTATTTAATAAAGATGTATCCATAATTCTACTGGGCAAATTATCCATTCTATCGGAAGAGTTTGATACCTCTTAATTAATATAAATTAGATTCGTTTTAAAATAAATATATATTAGACTTACTTAATTACTTTTAATTTGAACATTTGTCTAACTATTCGTAAAGATAAATTTATAACTCTAAATACACAGTTTAACAACGCAGGTAGTTAACTATGTAAGTTTTTTATGGCGCTATATCCAAGCTAAAAAACAATCGGTCGAATACAATATAATAATAAAAACACTTTGTAATTGCCGAAATTCCAAAAATTATTTATATTTCGGAGTTACTATAGCTATAAACTTTCTCAATGGTTGGTATTGAATCTCATTTAACAGTAATGAGTAAATTTATCAACATTTGCAAGTTACGTATTTTGCAATAATTATTTCTGTTGCTATTTATTTATTTATTATTATTTTATATTGCATAAAAAAGGCAGTGATATATTTATTTTACTACTTTTTGTATAAGTATGTTTTTTTAATTAAAATATGTTTCATATATTATTGGGCTTTTGTGGAATTTTTAATATAAATTCAGAGGCTCTCAATAATTTTTATAAAATTAATATAAGAAAAATTATATTAATTTATGTAAAAATATAACTATTTAGGGTGCATCAAAACAGTGAAAGATCGACCACCGTACATGTACGGCGATACCGCCGGGGATGTCATTTCACCTTTTTTCAAAGGGGAGCCAGTCTTTTGCCCCCCTGCACAAAATTTCATAAAATGACATGCATTTTTCTGTTCAAATTCAAGGTTAAGAATCACAGATTAGAATCCACGTCAAAGGCAATAAAATAGTGCCATCGCCGTCACAGTATCTAGCGTTAATATTAAATATTTTCAATAATATTACGGCTTACAATAAATAAGAATAGAATGAAGCATATCTAAAGCGAATTTTGACCAATAGGAGGAGAGCGCAAAAAACAATTATTCCTTCTCAAAAGTCAATATTCCACGTCAAAAGCAATAAAATCGTGCCGTCGCATTGGGAACGTTCTGTAATCTAGCATTCATACTACTACTTTTATAATAATATTACAAATTAAACGAGGAACATATAAACCGAATTTTGCCCAATAGGAGAGCGCAAAATACAATTATCCCTTCTCAAAAGTCAAAAATCCACGTCAAAAGCAATAAAATCGTGACGGCGCTGTCGCAGTGGGATCGCTCGTTACCGAGCGATCCCACTGCGACAGCGCCGACACGATTTTATTGCTTTTGACGTGAATTTTTGACTTCTGAGAAGTGATAATTGTTTTTAGCGCCCTCCTATTGACCAAAATTCAATTTGAATATGTTTTAACCAACACTCTTATTTGAGAAGTAGTTTGAATATACTTCGAAATACATTGTTATATCTGTGGAGCAATATGCAATATATAACGTCTGTCTGTACTTATTTTCCACTGAGAGACGAATTCACTTAGTTTGTTCTAAAACTATAATTAGTCTTAGAAATTTTATTAGGTTTGGTTTTGAACAGAAAATGGACGTTTCACAACTATCAAATTGAGAGCAGCATATAGCCCTTCAGTTAAATTATATTTTCGCTAATAGAAATACATACCTACTGGTGAAAAAAATTCACACATGCATGTAAATAAATAATTATCAGTATGTAAATGTGTATTTTACTATATATGGAAAAATTGAAAACATATAATTTTACTTGCACCTGCCAGATAAATTATATTTTTACTGGTAAAAATATATATTTACCAAAGAAAATGATTTCACTGAAATTACATATTTTAACAAATATTTTCGGGATAGATTCGTCTTCTTTGGGGATAACATGATAATTTTAGGTTCAGAATCAAGGACGTTAATTCAGATTTTTTCAAGGGGGGCGGGGAAAGCTCGCTAGTCTGTGGTCGTTTTTATTATTATTTTGATTTCGTTAAGATTTAAAGTATTTCATTAAATGACATGCATTTTTATAATCAAATTTAAGGGGGCAAATGCCCCTTACCTCTTTGAATTTAGTTCAATCTAAGAGGAAAATTGTTGAAGTTTAAGTGAGTGAACCACTGGTTAAAAAATAACATGTTATTGTTATTTCACTGAACAAAAATTAAAAAAATTACAGTGATTCTTCTCAAGATTATTGAGAAAAGACGCCATATCCATTTTATTTTAAGAATTTAAAAATGTATTTTATAAATAGAGAAAATGATATTCTATAAAGAACAAATTATTTATAATTGAATATACTCCAACAATTGAAACATTACAAATTTTTACATACACCTCATAAAGCACGGGGTTGGAAACTGATCGTCAACAGGCAAAATCATGCGTTACATTTAAATCCTGTTGCAAGGGAAGTATCTAAGTTTGCGAATCGCGTACGCGTCGATGTCTCTCCAGATGGAATCGCAGAGGAACGAAGAGAGTGCAATCGAACAGCGATTAACGGGAACGCGCTTGACCTGCAGCCAGCGAAAGTCGCGCGACCGCCTCCTCCCACTACCACTACCAATACCAATACCAATACCACTCCCTCTCCCTCTCCCGCTGCAACGTCTCTCATACGCACCAAGTTCGACTTTGCTTGCATAACGCATAACGACGAATCTCTTCGATTCTTGTGCAATCGAAGGTACGACTTGTATTGTTGCATCGATAACAATAATCGCAATCGCTCTCGCTCTCGCTCTCACTCTCGCCGGCCATGCGGAAGAATCTTATCAGAATCGACATACGACATGCAGATTTGAAACACTTACAGATTTCGGCATCTTGACGGCGACTCGACTCCGACCTGTCGAACAAACGAATCGATCAGTATTCAGCTAAAAAGAGCGAAGAGGCGACTAACGTGGCGGTGTTTCGCCGTTCAAAACTTTGTTCGTGTATCTTTCAGTGAAGGTACTCACGGGTTCGAAACGGCGATCGGCGGTCGTTCCGTCGTCGTCGTCGGATTCGAGCTTTTCGAGCGATTTGTCGCAGCTTGTGACACCCCGCGAACCACTCCGCGACGCGGCACCACCGACACACGCACACACACCTCTTTGCGACTGGCAACACTCGCGTGACACACGTCGCAACTCACTTCTTAAGCCGCTACGTTAGCTACGTTAGCGCGAAAACGAGCTAAAACTGTACAAGTTTCACATTTTCCTCTTCTCTTATTGCAAATTTATTTATTTTAATTAAATTAGTACCACAATGCTCGAAAAAATACACAATTAAAATAATTGTGTATTTTTAATAAACAAACAAAAAAATCATAAAATATTCAAATTTTAACTCTTCGTAACTGACATTAAACATATCACTGTGCAATGCCAGCGTATTAAGGCGTCGGGTGGCAACAGCAATAGATGAGTCGGTAAGTGTGGACGCTTTAGCTTCATCGGTAGCAAAAGAAGACGTGAGCGGAATTCTCCCAAAACTGAAATTCCTCAAGAATTGCCAGAGTGTCGACAGTACTTTTTAGTAAATCAAAATTATTCAATTTTAGTTGTGCGACTTTTTAATCTACCTCTTGGGGCCTATTTATATTTCTTTAGATTTCATTATGGTTAGTAAACAGGTATTAAGGTGCTTTATCGCGAGTGCCATAGGCGAGTCGGCAAGTGCGGACGTCCTAGATCCAACGGCCGTCAAAAGAGGACGCGATCGTCTTTCTCGAAGACGTTCTGGAACCCAAAACTGGAATTCTTAAGGAATAACTGGATTATCGACAGCGCCTTTTAGTAATTTGAAGAAATGCTTAGCGATATACAATTTTCTGCGAGAACTCGGCAAATCGTATCCCAACGCTCCTAAAAGAAAAGCTCTGGGTTATAAGAACGGAAAATGGCCATATGTCCTTTTATAAAGGTATCTTAAAATACATTTTTTTAATCTTTTCTACTAAAAGAAAATATTTAGTTATTCGGGGACTCCAAATTATAGAACCCGATTCAAGTAATGCTACGAACTAGTGTTAAAAGGGTAAAACGATTCGCATGTTAGGTTGGTAACCGCTATTAGTAAATATCGACTGTGACGCGCTCAGTGACGCTAGTTTGAGGAAAAATATGAGAAAACCCTGATGAAACTATGATAGGAATTTTGATTCTAGTGCTCGATTATACAAATAAATATGGTAATAACTTGATTTATGTATAAAATTACCATTATGTATTTTACTTGAAGGAAAATGTCAATGTACAATTTTCCATGCTTTATTTTCCTGAAAGCAAATACCGGGGATTAATGTGTCACGTATCTAAAAACTCAGTTTTTAGCTGTGCGACAAATTACTCCGAGTTTTCTTCCGAGTGTTGCCCACTTCTTTCCTCCTGAGGTTTTTCGAAGCCCAGATTTTTAAATCCGATAATTTTAGCTATACATATATCGAAATAAATTATTTTTGTTCTAGATTCCTGATACGTTTTTGAAAAGGAACCAAAGAAGGCGTCGTGTAAGTGGCCGTCAATAAGGGCTGATTTACACGCTGCGAGTTCCTGGCATGCCAGCTGGAAATTGACTGGAGGGTCACTGGCACGCGGTGACTGTATTCAGATTACTGGCGCATTACTGTTTACACAGTGCCAGCAACTGTAAAAACTATTGTTGAAACAAGCGTCACTCACTTTATACGGTAGTGTGGTGAAGGGGGAGCTAGCGTGCCAGTGGCGAATTGCTTCTCTAGTAACTGGCGTGAAGGTTTACATGATGCTAGTCACTGGCGTCCAGTGACTGGCAACCTCAACTAGCACGCCGACTGGCATCGTGTATATCAGTCTTTAAGGCTACTGACGCAAGGTGAGTGTCACCATGTAAAACGACGGCTGCCCTTTGCCAGTCGCATTTTCTTAACAATACTTTTTCCAGTTGCTAGCACTGTGTAAACGGTAAGGTGCCAATGGACTGGAATGCCATTTGCCGTGTGCCAGCGATCTTCCAGTCAACTTACCACCTGACATGCCGACATCTGGCAGCGTGTAAATCAGCCATTGGAATCCTTCGTTGGTGGTTTCAGCTTTGTACAAAATACTCCCACTTATTATAAACCGCAAATATTTATCCATTCGGTTGCATTGTCGTGACGTTATTCCATTCATTCATGACGCAAAATCATAAATTCAACGAAAACAATGGGCGTTTTATTTTCGCCGGTTTTTCGATAATGATAATATTTGAGGCACCGTTATAGTGGTTTGGTGAATCAAATTAAAAAAAGAACATGATTAGATACAATTAGACTGCGGCGGGCAACTTAGGAATATACATCCTGCATATTTGAGGACAAGTTGGCGATTTTTAAGAACAATAACGATCTAACAAAACGAGATTGATTTATGACGGTAACTGGAAACAAGGATGTCTGGTTTAAAGTGAACTGAAAAGGTGTTTCTGATTTCTCAGAGAAAAATAATTACACTATAATTTCGCATTTTTGAAGACTTTTCAAAAAATTTTAGCAGTCTTTTAGCAGTTATCACTGGGCATATTCTATTATTAACTATTAAAATCTGGGGGTATTTTTAGTGAATTCACACAATATTACAATGTAATAATAATTAGCAATCTTCCTATTGTGATATTTAATCTTTGGTATTATTATGATTGTCATCAATATTTTTAATATATTTAATTCGTGAGCTCGTCTAACAATATTTTAATTTTTTTTTTATTTCTCAAACATCAAAATCTAATTAGCTGTAGTGGTTTCACGCTATCACGCTATCTTATATTGTATTTTTTAATGTCTAAAAAGGAATTTTCGAAGAATGTTTTTAATTTTATTTCCCTTTAATATTTCTTAAACAGCAAATACAAAACATTTTCCTACAGTATTATTAATTGCCTTATTTTATAAATAAATAGGGAGAATCTTTAAAATCAAGCGCCATGCGTGTGTGCGTGTAAAATTTGCCCATAGCAGTTTAAAAATTAAATAATTGTGAGTTTCTGTTCTAAAAATGTGTTTATTTAATCTTTAATAATCTTTTGGCAGAAGATCTTGATTCAGATCCTGGCTGATATGGCAAACTTGTTTGCTTATACATCATTTAAAGGACAATTAAATTCTACTCATATTTCTGTGCTACTCAAATACTGCGTAAGTTTCTGCGTACTCACGCAGTATTTGAGTAGCACTGCTGTAGAGTCGCGATCGCGTCCCTTATCACTATGTCACGGCCAGGAAATCAGCGCTCGAAAGCAAACGAGTTTGATAGGCACAAAACCTTGAAAAGAATCAACGGGTTTACACTATTATTAGTAAACAATATTTTATTGGTCTTAAAAAACAAAACAAGTTTTTCAATCCAGCATCTAATTTTCTATTACCTATTTAATTAAACTAAGTCGATAACATCTAAGCTAGCATAAGAAGGATATTACATATTAATAATGAAATAATTAAATTTAAAAAATATATAATTTAATTGCAATCACTAATTTTAATTAATATTTTTTGTATTAATAATAATTATAATATACATTGTAAATAGAGCAAACACAAATATTCAAAAGAATTAGTTCGCGCGTTTTCCTCCAGGCGATTTTATAAATAGTAAGCTCGTGGAATTTCCTTCATCAGTCTAATCGGATGAGCTGTGGAATGAGCTTACTCATTCTTCTTCAATATACATCGTTAATCACGACACTGAGTTACTTGAGTGTTTGATTGACTTTTAAAACAACAGTAAGTCTTAGATTTTTAAATTTTTAACAGAAATTCCAGTTATTTTCGTTTATTAGGAATATAAACTTAGTAATATGAAGACTTTTAATAGACAATTTCTGGAATAACTCGCTTCTGGCGACTTTTGACAAATACTGATATCATTGTGTAAATATTATTATAAATTAATTTGTGAACTCTTTAATTGGTAATAAATGAGAAATTTACTCAGCAGCACTAAATAAGCATCCTTAGTCTCAGGATATGTTCCACAAACTAAAAAGCAAATACAAGCTCATACTAGAAATTCGATAAATGTGCTATTGAGCAAATATAGTCTGTAGCACAATTGTAAACAAAAGTTATTTATATCAAATTCTTATACAAATTTACATAATGCGATATTAGATACTTCAGCATAAAATTGCCACTCTCTTTTAATATTCAGTCAAACGCATAAATTCATGAATTATGCCATACAAATTTGTGTTTAAAATGGATGACGGAATAACAGTTTATGTAGATGGAGGTTCATTGAGGTATATTATAATTTCAGATTTTGTTATTTTCATACATGTATTGATTTGATTAACGACAATCTATTTTTTGCTATATAAATATAATCACAGAACAAATAGAATGAATAGTTAAACAAAGTTGAAAAATTCTGTTAATTTTGAATTTGTCTTGAATAAATTAGACTACTAATCAGCAAAGTAATTTTTTCTTGTTATGCACTTTATTGAACTATACAATTCCATAGATTTCATGACCGGTATCTTTTAAGATAGTAAGTAAGCAATGAATGATTTTATTTTAAGAATTTTCTATAACTTTAATATAATTCATTAATACGGTATCCAATATTTATCTCCTTTATAAAAACATGTAACACTAATAATAACTATACTAGATTACTCAGGTTGAGAAACATATTTCATCAGCCTATATAATTTAATTTTCAGCGCTCGTGTTCTAAATATCTCAGCAAGAAAAACTATAGAAAATGCATGTGAAGTTCCACGCGCACCTGCCACGGACCTTAGTGCCGGGAGATAAGATCACATTGATAGGAAAGATTGCCAATAATGCGGAAATGTAAACAAGATTAAATTCATTTTGTAAAACCTCTATCGAGATTCTCATTACAGCAATCTTTCAGATTATCTTTGAATTTGGTATGCAAACATGAAGTCGACACCAGCTCGCCGAACATTGCGTACCATTGTAAGATGATCTTTAATGAAAATAAAACAGTGCTAAAAGCCATGAAAAATGGCATTTGGTTCGAAGAACTGGAAACGGAAGACACAATAGTTTCACCTGGTTAGTTAATCGACGTTTTTAAACATTCATTGATATAAAAAGCTTAATATACTGAGTCATTGAGAACCAATTATTATTTTTTGTCTTCACATACATAATTATAAGGCGTGACTCTCAATCTCTACATTTCTTCAAGATTCTTCTACAATTCTCTCCATAGTATAGGACTTGATTACCTTAACTCTTTAATTTAGCCAAGCATCTGTCTGTTATGTGCAACTTCCTTATTATTTTAAACATACTTCCATCAGCGTACGTTCCAGGCGATTCTTTCCAAATCGAGATACTGATACAAAAGGACGAAATTTACTTATACAACGAAGGCAACTGTCATAGCACCTTCAAACACCAAATAAGCATCCAGGAAGTCAAATACATTCAGATTTGGGATGACGTCGAAAGCGTGGATTCCATGTTGGTGGAGTTTGCCAGCGGATAAGAAGTAGTGCTGATTTCATGGATGAAGAAAAAATTTTTTTTATCAATTTGATTTAATATAAATTTTGTTATTTGATATTAGCATTTATTTGTAAAAAGGCCATATGATGCATTTATCTGTACTTATAAATTTTAATATTTTTTATTTATAAATAATTTATTTATATAATAACATACATTCTTTTATATTTATTATAAATAATAATATTACATTATTAATTCATAAACCTCTCACTCGTTCATCCTTAAAAAAAAGTTA